>NW_021144561.1:0-10255 GCF_004193775.1 Glycine soja | reverse complement strand
AGTGCATGCACATACGTGATAAATCATCAATGCATTGGAATCAACTGTTAAATCTTGGGACACTAATAATTGCATAATTGTTTTTAACAAAACTTTGATTGAGTCATATACAGACAGACAGTCCATGCCATGGTCTACATTCAACATTGCTCAAGTGATTAGAACAAATATTAGGTTTGTCCATCGTTATTGCAAACTGAAACTAGTGTAGGCAGGCGAACAAGGAATAAGACGGAATAGTCTTGGATTTAGCTTTCTACCATCTTAATGATATTGCCTCATTTTTTTTTTAATTAGTAAGCAATTCACCTGGAATACGAGAACTTCATAAGGATTGACTAGAGACTAGATAGCACAAATTGTTAACCTACATATCAAGTATATGGGATACTCACCCAAATAATTTTATTGGAACTTGAAGATTCTGATTCCTTGGAAGTAATGGCAGACTTCAATGTCTGGTAGAGGGGAATGAGTGCTCCTTGACCTGCAGTCTCAAGAATGCTGCAACTCCCAATAACTAAGCCTTTGGCAAACCCTTCTTCTTGTTCAAATATTCATTCAAATTATTGACAATTGTCTCCGTTGGATTCTCAGAAACTCCATGGGAATTTCCTGAAACCTGTTACATGAACTGTTGCCACAGCTGCTGGAGGACCTTCAGACCCCATCTGTCGATGATGGTCTGTTATTCAGAGCTTCAGCGAAAAAGTATTTTCTCAATACCTGCATTAAATGATGAACGAAATTAAGTAAAAAGTTTAACTATTCTCCTATGAGGTGGATCACACACATAGAAATTATCTCATAATCCAAAATTATTTTGATGAATTGCATAGAGTAATAGAAATCAATAATATACTCCACAAATATCAAGGCTTTTTTTACAAGGAAAACAAATTAGAGAAGGTCAAAAGAGCACCCCATGTAAGTAAACCCAAAAAACTTGCAAATTTGGGAAAGCCAATTATCCTAATGAGAGGGGGCAAGAAAGGGTCTTGACATAATCTTGCAAGCAAATCTAGGATATCAAGATTGACGCAAAAAGAAGGTTAATTGAGTGTCAAAACAAGGACAAAGACACACCACATCTATGGCTTTTTTAAAGAAAAATATGAGAACTGAGCACATGGGCATGTTATGGCTGAATTACAGTACACCCCCGAAATAAAGAAGCCTTAGACCAAAGCACGAGACCAGACAGACATCAAAATTCAAAACCATGCTGATTGAGGATCAAACAGAAAACAGCATAATTAACTGACTCAGTGTTTCTCAAAAAAGAATTTTGCCAACCCCCTTCTTTATTCTTGTGTTGTGGACTTTACACATGTCTTTATCCACTTTCAAGAGATCTACCCCTGTTTCGAAATCCTTGTTCTTCTGTCCAATGCCCCTCACAAGACACTCTCCCCCTCTCACCATATCTTCCAATCCCTTATCAATGTCATAGCTCTTACCCCTAATGGCTCCATTCTGACTCTACCAAACTCATTACATGAATTTGGTAGTTGTGTGGTATCAGCTACTTCTTGGCCTTTGTCAAAATTTATGTTTTATCTATAAGTGTCTCGCCTACACTACCCTATTACAGTACAACCTCAACTTTTTTTTATACTACAACTTGATGTGCTTCTTTATGGCAATGTAAAAAGTCATTAGAGAAATTGTTGACAGAGACATCTTTGACTGCCTCACAGTCCCCTTCACCATCTTGCTGAAGCTTCCACCCACCATCCACTTCCTCCATACATTCTGAGCTAAAAGAATGGATTTCATACCATACATCGCTTGCCATCGAGGAGGCGGTCCCTTTTTTTGAATGTTTCTCCCAAATCTCGCATCTGCACTAATTGGTGATGGTGGTATGTTCTTCACTACACCTCACCTTACAAATTTTGCCATTAATCCTCACTTGATTGGTATAAGAGATCATGTGTGGTGAAGTGAGTTTCATCAGCACCCTCCAAATTATAGTCGCTCCATATTGGTAGAGTCATCATCTAGCCCCACGAATGTCCCAAAAGGATATACTAAATTTTAAAAACACCCTATCTCGTAAACATTTAAAGGTACCCCATATATTCTTACCCAGAAAAGCCTATAGCTAGGGGAAGATATTTGCGTTCCACTTCTAAATTTATGAAAAAAGGCCAAACACGCCTTGTTTACCTTGACTTTGATTGGCCATTTCCACCAATTTCTCTTCAGACAACCCTGTAATGAGCACCATATTTTCCTGTATATATTTCATCTTCACCATGGTAGAACCTATAAGAGCATATGCATTACATAATTTATCAAACTTCTGAAGATCTTTTAGCCTTCCAACAAAGCTATTCAATACCCAATCTCTTCCATTTTCCACAACTACTATATCATGTCCTTTCCATTCTCCTTCCCCTTGTTTGTTGTTTCCTTGGGTTTTATCTACATCTTTTGATTGTTCTTTTGTGTTGTGTATTGATCGATTGTTGCCTATATTGTTCATTCGCTGCTTGCACCCATTGTTGGGGATTACCTTTTGTTACCCAACTTATGCTTCTTTGTCTTCTAGAATCTTCCTTAGTGAACTTGGAAAGATTTAGGAACATCTTCATATTACCAATGCAAATCCTATAAAGCTGGCTTTCCAAAAGTCTTTTGTTCTGAACATCTAAGATATGAACTAACGAATACCTATATAACCTCCCTTGTATCTTTTGTCAACAATCAAAATCTCCTACAATCTACCCAATCGCTTGTAAATAGGCCAGAGATTTGGTTCCTTAGGTGTGTCCAGGAAGTGCCAAAAGAAGAATGGTGTCAACCAACCATTCTCGTTCGCAGTCTTTTGTTCCCATTCACCCCCTCTTACACCATACCTTCAACCCTCATTATGTCTCACTCTCCTTCTCTCTCTTTCTCTCTCTCTCTATTTTCTTTCTTCATTAATGGAAAACTTTTTTTTGGTTTTAGGTTAAAAAATTAAGAAATGTCATCATCATCATCATTAATTAAACACATGTTTGTTGTTACACAAGTAAACAATAGAATTTTGCCAATTTTTTTTCAAAAACAAACTTTTTTTGTGGTACAAAATATTTTTTTTTGATAGAGGTCCATTTTTCAAAAACAATATGTTGATATACAAAACAAAATCCAAACACTATGTTGGGTTTAAGACTCAAAAAGAAAAATTCAAATTAGGGAAGAAGAAAACAAATATTAGGTAACATGTGAAGAGAAAGAGTATTGTTGTTATTGAACATTAGAACAATGAAATTATAATGTGTGGGTTTTACACTCTCGTCACACTTAACCCTTCTAACTAACTCCCTTATAGAAGAGTGTAACAGATTGAAACAAAAATAACATAAAATGGTTACAAATAGAACATGTTATCTAAACCATCCAACAACTAACTAAACAAACTGAACAATACATTGTTAGGCCAAATTGGATGCTCCACTGGATAGAAGACAAATTCAAGCACAGTGGGCTAAACTGGATGATACAGACAACATCGTCTAGTCACCTTTCTCAGTGTCATCCAATCACCTCTTTCATCCAACAACCTCCACCTTGGTTTTAGTAACAATTCTGAAACATATATACAAAGTTATTTCCAACAATCTACATTTAGTAGATTCAGACAATGCATAAATTTGCTTCTAGGAATGGGCTTCGTGAACATATCAACTAGGTTTTTCTCTTATATCAACTTTTTGGATATCAATTCTCTTTTCAGTATGATGAAGTAATATTAGACGTCAATGTGCTTAGTCCTTTCATGATGGACTTGATCCTTGGCTTAGTAGATTGTACTTAGACTATCGTAAAAAATGATAGCTTTATCCTATGGAAACCCAAGATTGTTCATAAGACCCTTTAACCAGATTCCTTCCTTCACTGCTTCTGCTTGAGCCATATATTATGCCTATGTTATTGACAAAGAAACTATGGGATGAAGTGTAGCTTTTTGACTAATAAGGGAATTGCCAATTGTGAAAGCATAACATGTCACAGATTGCCTTGCATCTAAATTTGCTACATAGTCAAAATCTAAATAACCAACAAGTGCACAAGATGTGTCACCTTGGTAGATGAGTCCAATATCAGTTGTACCCTTAAGGTACCTAAATATTTGTTTAGTTTGCTTGTCAATGTTCCTTGCCAGGTTTACCCCATATACCTACTCACTATATTGGTAGCTTGTGCTAGATTTGGTCTTGTAGATACAATGGCTTACATTAGACTTCTAGCTGCACTAGCATAAGGAACACGAAACATGTATTTCTTTTCTAATTTTGGTTGAGTAGTATTGAGTTCAAAGAGATGAATGGATGATGACAAAGGAGTACATATTGTTTTCGTTGTTGTCATCCCAAATCGATTCTACACTTTGTGAATGTATTCCTTCTGACATAAGAAAAACTTATTCTAAGCATGATCCCTTCTGATTTCCATGCCCAAAATCTTTTCAGCTGCTCCCATATCTTTCATCTCAAATTCACTGCTAAGTAGTGACTTTAGTTTCTAAATTTCAAACTTGTCTCAAGATGCTATGAACATGTTGTCCAAATAGAGAAGCATATAGATGTATGCACCATCCTCCACCTTACTATGATAAACACATGAATCATATGGACTTTTTCTATACCCATGAGAGATGATGAACTGATTGAATCTCTTGTACCATTGTCTTGAAGATTGCTTTAGTGCATAGAGAGACCTTTTCAACCTATAGACAAAATCTTCCTTTCCTTGCGCCTCAAAACCTTTTGGTTGTTTCCTAGAATTTCTTCCTCCAACTTTCCATGTAGAAAATTTGTTTTCACATCAAGTTGCTCTAGCTCCATGTCCATAGTTGCAACAAGAGCTAGTAAAACATGAATGGGCGTGTATTTGACAACTAGAGAGAAAATCTCATTGTAGTTCACACCTTTATTTTGGTTGTAGCCTTTAGCTTACAAGATGTGCTATATACTTGATGACTTTAGTGCTTGACAAACCATATTTCTTCTTGAAGATCCATTAGCATCCAATAACTCTTTTGCCATTAGGTAACTCAACCAAATCCCAAGTATGATTTTTCTAAAGGGATTCCATTTCCTCAGTCATAGCCATTGTCCACTTATCAGCTTCAAAACAAGTAATTGCTTCATGATAAGTGGTTGGTTCCAATGAGTCAATTCTTCTGCTACTTGGAGTGCATAGGAGACGATATCATCAAAGCCATATCTTTTAGGTGCTTTGATTTGCCTTGAGACTTCCTAAGAGCAGTAGTATTCATCCACTGATTCAAATTGATGTTTTGGGGGTTAGGTCTGATGATTTTGTTCAATACCATTAGGCTCTTTAGAGTGCTCCTAATCACTAAAATTTCTAATTATGGGGCTCTCAAACTCCACATGCTTAGTGAAATTAGTTGCCTTGTTTGAATCTTTCATATACTTAGAATGCAATATAGAGAGTTCATCAAAGTGACATCTCTACTTAGAATGATCTTTCTTTTTTATGAAGACCAAATTTTGAATCCTTTAACTACATTTCCATAGCCCATAAAGACACCTTTCTTAGCTCTGGGCTCTAGCTTTCCTTCATGTACATGATAGTATGTTGGACATTTAAACACTTTCAACATTGAGTAATTAACTAGTTTGTTAGACTATACTTAAAAGGGGTCTTGAAATCTATGACGATGGACAATGATTGATTCACCAAGTAGTATGTTGTGATGACTACCTCAGCCCAATACTTATATTCAGCTCTTAGTTTGATAGCATACATTTAGCCCTTTCCAATAAGATCCTATTCATTATTTCATTACTCCATTTTGCTAAGGAGTACGTCGAACAATATGTTGTCTAGCAATGCTTTCTTATAGAATTCATTGAATTCTTCATAACATAATTCTAAGCCATTGTCAGTCCTCAAATGCTTAACTTTCTTTTCTTTTTGATTCTGCATGAGTGTCATCCAATGCTTAAAACATTTGAAGGCTTCAGATTTTTGTTTCATCATGAATACACATGTCATCCTTGAGTAATCATCAATGATAGAGAGAAGTACCTTGCTTCTTCCAGGGGTAGAACTCTTGAAGGTGTGTTGCTTCCCATAGACACAATGCTCATGAAACTGAAGAGGTTTCACCTTGTGATTTCCAAGTAGCCCTTGCTTACTCAAAATTTCCAGTCCTTTTTCACTCATGTGGCCTAGATGCATATGCCATAAGAATTATCATTAGACGTAGGACTCCCAGCTTCTGAAACAATTGAAACTAAGCTTGTCATAGTGGAGCCTTGTTGGACATACATATTTCCTTGCTTAGTTCCCTACATTACAACAGACTTGCCTTTCCCTTTGATTTGCATCACTCCACATTCAACACAATAGGTAAAAACCTTTTGAATTCGTGGCTCCCGCTGAGATTAGATTCTTCTTAAGCTCTAAAACATGACAAACATGGTTATGGTTCTAACAATTCTATCATGCATTCTAATTTGTATTGAACTTATCCTAACTATCTTGTAAGGAGTTATGTTACCCATCAGAACATTACCACCAGATTTATTCTCATAGGTCACAAACCAGTTTCAGTGTGGACTCATATGATAAGAACAACCTAAGTTTCAATACCCATTATTCAGAATGACGTTGTTGTTGATCAACAACCAAGAGTACCAAATCATCTTCTGATGAGGAATCACTTTGACAACAGCGGCAATAAAGTCTTTCTTGATTTTCTTGGGACAATCTTTCTTCTAGTGGCTAGGTTCTTTGCCAATAATTACAAATATCATTTGGATCAATTCTTCCCTTCTTGAATCCTTTTCCTTTCTTCTTTTTCTGCCCTTTTGTAGAATTGTTTACTAATAATCCAAAGGTAGAGACTTCATCACCATTTCCAAAAGCTTTGTGTTGAAGCTTTCTTGAATAGAAACTGGACTTGACTACCTTAAGTGTCATGAAATCCTTTCCATCCTCTAATTTGACATCAATGTCATGGAGCTCCAGCAAGACAGAGTTTAACTCATCCAAATGATCTTTCAGAGGCATACCTTCAAGTTCAAGGAGTATTCCAAAGCTAAAAACATGTAATTCTTTTCTTCGCTTGATGTATACTATTGGTAAGTTATTCTTAATCTTTCTCTTCCCTTTCCCTTATCAAATCTGGACATTTTTCTTCTCCTAACCATTTCTATTTTCTATGTTGTTCATGGGAATGGTTTGTTGTTAAATTAATGATGATTTATTCAAGACCCTGTCCAAAGTGATAAATTTCTTCACCTATCACTCATCTAAACCTCTATCTTTTAGCATCTCTTTGAGGTAGGGAGCTGACTCTTTGTTTGTCTCCTTTACATTGGTTGCTTAGTGTAAATAGGAAAATATTGAGTGTTGTTGTTTTGGTGATAGAAGATATGATCTTAATATGTTTTCGCAAGGAAAAAGAGAAAAAGAAAATGCATACTAGAGTTGGTGAGATCATTATGCGCATAGGGAAAAAAATTGGCGTGAAGTTTGGATCTTATGATACCCGAAATGGAAGCTAAGCTATATAAGTCTATACATGCTTATTGTTTTTACATGTTAAAGTAGAAAGATTATTATAGATATATATTATGCCTATTCTTGCAAAGTTATAAAGTACCAACCGTGAATCATTTGAGATTTTGATATCATTGTATGGGGAGTAGAATTGTGAGCCATATAGGGACTGTTTGAGTCCTATTGAATGGGTTCAAAACAGATAACGAAGTCAGAAGGAATAAAATACTTAACTTTCCATAGGTAGATAAAGAAAAAGAAATTAAACTAAGAACTCAAGTTTAGATATTATGATAAAGAAAAAGAATGTAAACTGAGAACTTAAGTCTAGATATTAAGGTAATTATTTGAATGAATTATAAACGATATAAAAATAATAATAAATATATAAATTGTCTAAAAACCTATTCTTAAAGAGTGTGCAACAGTTACACAACATCACTCTGCCTTAGGCACTATAAGAAGAAAAAGTAAAAGCAAATTGAATTTTTTTCTCTCTAAATAGAATGATGATAACTACATTAAATAATAAGTTTAATGATTGGAAAACAGGAATCGTGCTCAAAATAGATAGGCATATTGTTTAAAGTTTAAAACGTTTCCTTTTATGATAGCTCTTTTTTAGTGGACTATATAGGAAAAAGGAGAACTTTGTAAGTAAGAATAGTCCTAATAAAATCTAGAGAAAGTGACCGGATTATGTTCTAGGAAAAAAAAGGAAAAGAAATTATTATTCACAAAGATGTGAATTATGTATTTAAAATATTCTAGAATAGTCTACAATAGGCTTTAAAAAATGGGGAAGTAAATTAATTTAATTATCATTTTTAAGTTTCCTTTTAATGGAATTTTCTAATATTTATTTAATAAATCCATTAGCAGATTATTTGACATTTTAAATTCTTAAGCAACGTAGATAATATAATAATTTTAGGATTTAATATCCTTGATGAATAAGATAATAATTAGTAGTTGTCTCTTAGACAAAAACATATTAGCATATATTGTTCAACATTTTTAGTAGTGTAAAAAATGTGAGACAAATAGTTATTGAAAAATCCTAAAGGATTTTCGTCATTCAAGGCCTTGAGAATAAGGTGATAATTTTGCTTAGTATTCCGTGGAGAGGCCCAACCCATGAGAGGTGGCTGGCATACCTTTGAATATGTCTAATCTACATATGGGAAATCTAAGCATGGCGTTAAATATATTATTTAGTAGCATGTGTGAGTTGTCGAGGAACGCCTACAAAGCGTTGGGAAGGCTAGTGGTGATACCATTGGTATCCTTGAGGATATACAAATGTGTGAATCCACATGAAGCCAGAGCCATTACAAACTCCATGTTGTGGTGGTGACCCCCACATACATATTTCCTAACGAAGCCCCAATTGCTCTGAGATCATATCTAGTGTCACCCCAATGGTTTTTCTTTGACATGTGTCATTTTGCAGATTCGCCCTGTTGTTGCTGCTGCAACCATGCTTAAGAGACACGTCAAACGGATTTGTCCACATGTTGGAGATCTCCATGGAGTTGAGTCTACATATATGGCATAACTATTATTGTAGAAGTATATGCTTTATAAACTTGTCTATTGTCTTTATTGAATATTAAGGTTTCATATTTTAGACGTATGAATTATTAAGTGTAGGTTTTCATAATTTTATGAGCTTACCCACTACTAGAAAATAGGATTTTAACATCGATTATTAAGGACTATCAACATCGGTTATCAATCGATGTTTAAAGTATCAATGTTGAAAATATATCGTTAACATCGGTTTTCCAAAACCGATGTTGAGATAAAAATGACAACATTCTTTTTTCAAAAAATTGATGTTATATAGTAAGAATTATAAAAAAAAGTCAAATATCTTCATATTAACTTATACATTAAAAAAGTCAAAAAAGTCAAAATTGATGTAAAAACCAATGTTGTATTTGTATATTAACATCGGTTTTCGTAAAAACGATTTTGGTTGTCATCCAACAACATCGATTTTCACTAAAAATCGATGTTCTTTTCTGATAACCAACATCGGCTTTTGGTAAAAATTGATGTTGTATGTTCAACAATAAACATCGATTTTTATAAAAACTGATGTTGTGAGTGCATGTTAACATCGGTTTTTGGGAAAACTGATGTTGTTTGTAAACATCAACGTCGGTTTTTAGTAAAAATCGTTGTTGTTTTTTAGATTTTTTCAATGTGTTTACTGTTTTTTAGTTACCCTAAATTAACCTGCAAATTTAAAAGCAGAACCACAAGAAATAATTTTTAGTCTGTTTTTAAACAAGTTTTAGCAGAAATTCCTTAAAAATTGAATATTTACTATGAATTAAAAAAATATTTAATGTGCATATAACATGAATTGTAAAAAATGTAAATAAGTACACTACAATTGCAGAATTACTTAAACACTAATTGTTTCATTTTCAACTTTCAAATAGTAGCTTGCCTGTTGGATGCGAAGCGCCTCCAATCTCTTTGGTTTCAATGGTCTAGCATCATTGAAATATGGCATGATATAATAAAACATAAGTTAATAATATATAATACCAATTATAACAAAATGAAATACATTTGAATTAAACAATTACCATTTTCCAATTATTCTTGAAACTTCCTAAGATTATAGTTGACATCCGGTGCATGACGTAATACTCGCACGCAGTACTTCCTTTTTGTCTATTACACTAAATACATTATGAATTTAGAT
>NW_021144560.1:0-18512 GCF_004193775.1 Glycine soja | reverse complement strand
TGATGCGTATGCATGAATGTTTTTCAAACGCAGAAAATTTAGGGAAAGTTTGGTTCAGGTTCAATTCTAATTAAGCGCTTGGGGGATCCCATTGAACTGAGCGGAAGGGCTCAGGTGATCACAAATTAACGCAAGGTGTGAAACTAACGTGAGGACTAAAAGCCTTCGAATCCACGTTCATTTTCTTTGAAAGATTGTAACGAGAGATACAACAGACAGGAAATCCCTGGGGGAAATCCAGAAAACGCATAAAGATACAGAACATGCAGCGACATCCTTAATTGCCCCAGCTTCTAAGCCATAATATTGTTTGACGACATCAGAGTTCACGGGTGAAGGTAGCTCTTCGCCCTCCATGTTGGTAAGCACCAGGGCTCCTCCGGAAAAAGCCCTCTTCACAACAAAAGGCCCTTCGTAGTTCGGGGCCCATTTCCCTCGATGGTCCTTGACAGCATGGGACATTTTCTTTAGCACAAGGTCTCCCTCATGGAACTTGCGTAAGCGTACTTTCTTGTCGAATGCACTCTTCATTCTTTGCTGGTATAAGCGCCCATGACTCATGGCTGTTAAGCGCTTACCCTCAATGAGGTTGAGCTGATCGTAGCGTGTTTGAGCCCACTCTGATTCCTTTAATCCGGATTCTGCCAAGATCCTTAATGACGGGACTTCTACCTCAAACGGTAACACAGCCTCCATCCCATATACCAATGAGAACGGCGTTGCCCCAGTTGACGTTCGTACTGAAGTCCGGTAACCGTGTAACGCGAATGGGAGCATTTCGTGCCAATCCTTGTATGACACGGTCATCTTTTGGATAATCTTTTTGATATTCTTATTGGCTGCTTCCACGGCTCCATTCATCTTTGGCCGGTAGGGTGTGGAATTGTGATGCTGGATTTTAAACTCCTCGCACATTTCCCCCATCATCTTGTTATTCAGGTTGGTGCCGTTGTCCGTGATAATCTTCCTTGGCAAACCATATCGGCAGATAATCTCCTTCTTAATGAACCTGACCACCACATTCCTCGTGACATTGGTATATGAAGCCGCCTCGACCCACTTGGTGAAATAATCTATCGCTACGAGGATGAAGCGATGACCATTCGAGGCCTTGGGCTCAATGGCCCCGATGACATCTATTCCCCACATGGAGAAAGGCCAAGGGGCGGACATGACATTCAGAGGATGTGGTGGGGCATTGACATTATCTGCGAATGCTTGACATTTGTGGCACTTCCTCACATGGACACAACAATCACTTTCCATGGTAAGCCAGTAATAACCTGCTCTTAAGATCTTCCTGGCCATAGCATGCCCGTTGGCGTGTGTTCCAAACGAGCCCTCATGGACTTCTTCGATCATGTGATTTGCCTCCTTGGCATCCACACATCGCAGGAGTGTCATGTCGTGATTTCTCTTATACAGTGTGCCTCCGCTCATGAAGAAACTGGCTACCAACCTCCTCAATGTCCTTTTATCGTTGTCGGCAATCTCTGGCGGGTATTCTTTGCTTTCGACATATCGCTTGATGTCGTAATACCAGGGCTTTCCGTCCCGTTCCTCTTCCACTTGGCAACAATGTGCGGGTTTGCCACGACACTGAAATTCAATGTAGGGTAGGTCCCCGTGCGGTGTTAGCTGGAACATAGATGCCAATGTAGCAAGTGCATCCGCCATTTGATTTTCCTCGCGGGGAACATGATGGAAGGAGATCTCATCGAAAGTCTCAGCCAACTCCTTGATGTAGGCTTTGTAGGGTATCAGCTTGGGATCTCTAGTTTCCCATTCTCCTCTCAACTGATGGATTACCAACGCTGAGTCGCCGTACACCTTGAGTAGTTTGACATCGGAGTCAATTGCTGCCTGGACGGCTAGGGCACATGCTTCATATTCGGCCATGTTGTTGGTACAGTCGAATCCTAGCCTGGCTGTGAAAGGTACACATTGATTGTCCGGAGAGATCAACACTGCCCCAACGCCATGACCTAGAATGTTTGACGCTCCGTCAAACCATACAGTCCATTTGTCCCGATCTTCGTCCAACTTTTCCTCGAACAAGGCCATGATGTCCTCATCCGGGAATTCCGGATGCATGGGCTGGTAGTCGTTAAGAGGCTGTTGAGCCAAATAATCTGCCAAAGCGCTTCCTTTTATCGCCTTTTGGGTGACGTAGACTATATCAAACTCAGATAGCAAGACTTGCCACCGGGCGATTCGTCCTGTGAGAGCTGGCTTTTCAAAGATGTACTTAACCGGGTCCATTTTGGATATCAACCAGGTAGTATGGCTCAGCATGTACTGCCTTAGGCGATGGGATGCCCATACTAAAGCACAACACGTTCTTTCGAGCAAGGAGTAATTCATCTCACAGGTCGTGAACTTCTTACTTAGGTAGTAAACAGCGCGCTCTTTCTTCCCAGATTCGTCATGTTGCCCCAGCATACACCCCATTGACTCGTCCAAGATTGTCATGTACAAAATGAGAGGCCTTCCAGGTACTGGTGGCATAAGCACGGGAGGATTCATTAGGCACTTTTTGATCCTTCCAAAAGCCTCTTGGCAATCCTCATTCCACCGGTCAGTTTGGTTTTTACGCAAGAGTTTAAACAACGGCTCACAAATGGCGGTGAGCTGCGATATGAATCTGGCAATATAATTCAAGCGCCCCAGGAAACCTCGGACTTGCCTCTCTGTACGGGGTTCTGGCATCTCAAGGATAGCCTTCACTTTTTCGGGGTCTACCTCTATCCCTTTCTGGCTTACAACGAAACCAAGCAATTTCCCTGATTTGACTCCAAAGGTACACTTAGCGGGGTTCAACCTTAATTGATATTTCTTAAGCCTTTCGAACAATTTCCGCAGGTTGACAAGGTGTTCTTCCTCAGATTTAGATTTAGCAATTATGTCGTCCACGTAGACCTCGATCTCTTGATGCATCATATCATGGAACAAAGCTACCATGGCCCGTTGATAAGTTGCCCCGGCATTCTTGAGTCCAAAGGACATCACCTTGTAACAGAACGTTCCCCACAGGGTGACGAAAGTAGTCTTTTCCATATCCTCGGGCGCCATCTTTATCTGATTGTAACCAGAGAAACCATCCATGAAGGAAAATAAAGCGAAATTGGCCGTGTTATCTACGAGGATATCGATGTGTGGTAACGGAAAATTGTCCTTGGGACTGGCCCGATTCAGGTCCCGGTAATCTACACACATTCGTACTTTCCCACCCTTTTTAGGAACTGGTACGATGTTGGCAACCCATTCTGGATACCGAGCGACGGCCAGAAATCCAGCGTCAAACTGCTTCTTCACTTCTTCTTTTATCTTCAAGGACGTTTCGGGTTTCATCCTCCTCAATTTCTGTTTTACTGGGGAACACCCGGGATTTAGAGGCAATCGGTGCTGCACAATGTCAGAACTCAAACCGGGCATATCTTGGTATGACCAAGCAAAGATGTCTTGGTAGTCTTTTAGCAGGGTTATTAATTCTTCACGGATAGGTGCGGTAATGCCTGTACCTATCTTTACTTCCCTCTTTCCACTGCCAATTCCTAAGTCTACTAGCTCTGTTTCTTCTTGATGAGGCCCCATTTCTTGGTCCTCATGGGCGACCATTCTTTCTAGTTCCGAAGGAAGTCCCACATCCTCATCTCCTTCATCTTCCGTTTGGTTCATTTCTTGCTCGAAGTTGATAGACGGGTCCCAGGTATTAGTACCTTCGGGGGACTCGTCATCGAATCTGCCGTTTTAGAAAAAGAAGTAAACATGCAAATGAATGAGAATGGGTAGAGACCAGGAACAGATGAAGAAAGATCCTTGTATTATAAATTCAAAAACAAAAGACACAAAGCCTTAACAAAATGAAAACTCTAAAGCCTAGGCCCAACTATAGAGCTTTTAAAACCGTAAAGGTTTACATTATGCTCGTTGCGTAAATGCCGGGGCGTTCCTCCACTCGCCAATTTCCCAGCTGGAAATCAGGAGGGCATGGTCGGACCAAATCCGAAGTACTTGGAACATCATCTTCACATATCGCGAACACTTGACCTTCGTCTCCCAGACCCGCACTTATAAAGCTTCTACTTATGTGGCAGGGCGGGCTTCCTTCACTTTCTTGTCTCCAACGCGAGCTCTGACCACTGTCCTTCCTTCCCGCGGTGCTTCTTTTCATGTCCGCCTGAGTGGGCTTATAGCCTAAACCATACTTCCCACGATTTCCTTGGGTTTTTATCAGGCTAGTTATGCCGCCATTGTCTTTGCCTAAACCCATCCCGGGTTCATAACCGTTCCCCAACATAACTCGGGCCATCATTACCGCCGCATCGGACAGACAAGGTTGCCCAAAGAGGGAGTCCACGGAGGAAATGTTGACCACCTCAAAAGACTGGAAAGCGGTTTCTAACGATTCTTCTGCGGCTTCCACATAAGGCATGGAGGATGGGCAGCTTACCAAGATATCTTCCTCGCCTGATACGATGACCAAGTGCCCCTCCACTACGAATTTCAGCTTTTGGTGGAGTGTAGAAGGCACAACTCCCACTGAGTGGATCCACGGGCGCCCCAACAGGCAGCTGTAGGGGGGGTTAATGTCCATTATCTGGAAAGTGACTTGACAGGTGTGAGGGCCTATTTGTACTGGGAGATCGATCTCTCCCCTAACCTCTCGGCGAGTGCCGTCGAAGGCCCGAACCACCATTGAACTTGGTTTTAAATGGGAAGCATTGAATGGTAACTTGTCCAAAGTGCTCTTAGGCATCACGTTTAAACTGGAACCATTATCGATGAGTACCTTGGCCACGATATGGTCCATACATTTGACTGATACGTGTAAAGCCTTATTATGCCCTCTCCCCTCGGCAGGGATTTCTTCTTCGGCGAAGGCAAGATAGTTGTTGGCAGTGATATTGTTGACCAGCCCTCCGAAACCTTCTACCGAAATATCTTGGGCCACGTGAGCCTCGTTCAGCACTTTTACTTGCAGAGCCCGATGAGGCTCGGAGCTCATAAGTAACTCTAACAGCGAGACCCTAGCCGGGGTTTTGTTGAGCTGTTCGATAACCTTGAATTCGCTCTGCTGAATTATCCGAAGGAACTCGCTGGCTTCCTCTAGCGACACCTCCTTTCTACCATCCCTTTTCTCTGGGGGCCCCTTTGCTGGCATATCTTTACTCGAAGCGTGGGGTGCTTCGCCATCTTGTTCCTCCACCACTTTTCCTTTTCCTTTGACGTCGGCGGGTTGGACTGGTAGGTCCGGAGGTGCGAACACACGACCACTACGGGTCACACCGCTCGGCCCCGTGATATTTGTTACTTTAGCTGACAGCGAGCTGACGTCAGTGACTTCTTCTTCCTTCTTCCCCGGAGGTGTATATCTCCACGGGACCGCGTGACTATTTTGGTACGGGAAAGGAACAGGTTTGGCCATTAAGGGGTGCCTGGGCTTTTGCGAGGCTGCACTTTTAGTGAAGTATATCACCAAGGGTTTGGGCTTCGCAACACCGCTCCCCTCCGTAGATTGCATGCATATATGCGGCTCTTCTTTTCCTTTAATGCCGACTTCTAGTCGACCTTGGTCTATCATCCGTTGTAACAATTCCTCTACTTCCAAACACGTCTCCATGTCATGCATCTCGCCGGGATGTAGCAGACAGGAATCCTCCTTACACCCACTATGGGGAATTACACCTCCCTTTTGTAGGGCCTCAAAGATAAACCTCCTAGGGGTTGCCACATCTCTCAACGGTTTAGACCTGTGGGGCCTATCGGATTCAACTGCATTAACTGCTCCCCCTCCATGATTGGCGAGCGGGTTGGTCCTCACATTGGGCCGATCCTCTTGGAAAGTCAGCCATCCGGCATCCATTAGATGTTGGACCTTGTATTTAAGGGCCAAGCATTTTTCGATGGAATGCCCCGGGGCACCCCCATGGTACTTGCAAGTTGCATTAGGGTCATACCACTTCGGGAAAGGGGGTTCGAGGACCCTTCCGGGAGTTACCACGGCCAAATGGTTGGCGATGAGGGATGGTAGAAGATCTTCGTACGTCATTGGGAGCGGGGTGAATTCCGGCAACGGCCTCGGAGGGAAGTTCCTTGTCGTGTTGGAATTACCGGCCGGTCGAGTCGCGTTCGGAGTTGGAACTTGGGGAGCTTCCCTCTGGGTGGGTGCCTTAGGCTGCACGGGTGTTGAGCTAGAGGCGTTCCCAGCATGAGCCGAGAAGCTTGGGTGATGTTGCGCGTACTGATGGGTACCATGAGGTGTTTGCTGGGGTTTGACCCATGCGGGTGTTGAAGAGACGGCATGGGCATCTCCTTCCTTCCTTTTTGCCCCTGTTGCCCCGATTCTTTTGGCGTTCACGTTTGTGGAGGAAACGTAATCAAACTTTCCTCTCTTCAATCCCACCTCGATTCTTTCCCCGGCAAACACCAGATCCGCAAAGCTGGACGGCATGTAACCCACTAGCTTCTCATAGTAGAACACTGGCAGAGTGTCTACCATCATGGTGATCATCTCTCTCTCAACCATGGGAGGAGCTACTTGTGCCGCCAAATCCCTCCATCGCTGCGCATATTCTTTAAAGGTTTCACCCTCTTTCTTGAACATATTCTGCAGTTGAGTACGGTCCGGAGCCATATCAGAATTGTACTGATACTGCCTTAGGAAGGCGGTAATCAGATCCTTCCAAGTACGGATACGGGAAGCTTCCAAATTAGTGTACCACACTACCGCAGCTCCGGCCAAGCTATCCTGAAAGAAGTGTATCAACAGCTTTTCATCTTTAGAATGGGCGCCCATCTTACGGCAGTACATTTTGAGGTGGTTTTTGGGACAAGTCGTCCCTTTATACTTGTCGAAGTCCGGCACTTTGAACTTCGGGGGAATAACAACATCGGGTACTAAGCAAAGATCCGTCATGTCTGCAAATGGATAGTCCCCAAATCCTTCCACAGCCCTCAATCTTTCCTCAAGGAGATCGAGCTTCCTCCTTTCTTCAGTTGCCGGGGGCGGCCCTTCCATAGACAAAACTATTGGCGAGGCTGCGATGTTGGGTTGGGGCAACGTGCCTGGTGCCGGCCCTTCGGGGATCGGGGGATAAAACTCGACATCCCTCCGAGCATAATCTTGAGGGTCTTTATGGACTTCGTCGGGCTGCTGAGGAGGTTCTTTTTCATGGACGGGAGAGGCAATGTGGCCCGCATCTTCTTGCAAGATGGGTGGTGAATAGTTGGGCGGCAATCCATAAGGGTAAGCCGCTCGGTTGTATCCCAGGTGAGGGCTGCCATCGTGCCCCAGTGCGTCCCTTCCCCGTCCTACTATGTTTGGGGGAGGATGGTGCGTAGTTGCCAAGAGAGTCGGGTCTGCTTCGGCAGCCGAACTGACAGCGGCGGCAGTGGCCGCGTTCTTCTCCATGAGCTGCTTCATACCTAACATGGCCTCCATCATGGAGGCCATTTGTTCTTTCAGAGCCGACATGTCGGCTTTCATCTGTTCCTGTGTCTCCTCTTGATCACCCATCGTTCTAGATTTGGATCTGGTGCGATAGGGATCCCTTGCGGCGCGTTTAGTTATGGTGTTTTCCCTAAAAAACCAAACGTGAGGAGTGGGTAAAGAAAGAAAATGCATGCTAGAGATGAGATGTAGGAGTGATTTGATTTGCACAAGCTTTTTGGAATAGAAACATGGGACCAACTCATTTTATTTCAAAAAAAGAAATCATATCTAGTCAAGGTCTGAGAGACCATACAAGTTTCTTAACGATTTCTAATTATGTGGGCCATTAAGTCTATCATATGCTGACAATAGCCGAGAAGCCCATGAATCTCTTCGGGGGTGGAGTAGGTGTCTGCCATCGCCTTGGCCTTGGCTAACAATCGGGGAAGTTCTTGACTCCCGTTCAAGGTAAGAGCAAACCGATCCATCCACATGGTTGCCTCTTGGTGTAAAGAGTCGATCACCCTTCCTCTAGCCTCTTTTTCCGCATATACTTGAGCATACTCATCCGCGATTCTATGCTCGTGGGCCGTGGCTAGACCTAACTCTTCTTCGTACTTGGCGATGATAGCTAACATGTTGGTCTCTGTCTCGCATAAGCGCCGAGACAAGCTTCTTTTGGACCTTGAACAAGCAATCAACTCCTCTTTCAGAACCATGCTATGTGCTCGCGACTGGTCCCTTTCTTCCCTTCGCAACTTGAGTTCACTATTGCTACCCCATAGAGCTCCGCGAAATTTGTTCCGGCCATACTCTTCCTTGCGAGCCCTCTTGGTCTCTCGTTCAAGGGCTCTTGCGGTAATTGCATTCTCTTCCCGTAACCCGGCACACTCCTTCCGAACGTGTGTAGCAGCCAACTTGAACTTCTCCTTGGCGAGTTTTGCCTTTCCTAACTCGCTTTTGAGAGCTTGGACTTCCTCGTCCTCTTCCGGTGCTTCAAAATTCTCTTCGCTGACGACTTTTAACTTGGCGAGCCAATCTAAACCTCGTATGCGAACTTTCAGCCATTCGTGGTACCCACCAATGATGCCATTACGAATGCCTCTAAGCTCTTGATCTTTCCTTAACGGGGTTTCCCATGCCTTATGGATTCTTTGTATAGTCTTGGAATTTTGTGCGCCGAGATCCCTCACAAGGAAAGGAGACATGCTTTCTTCCGTCGGTGCTCCCCTCATGGGGTACCCTAGTTGTCTTATAGCGAGCGCGGGATTGTAATTAATACAACCCCTCGTTCCTACCAGCGGAATGTTTGGGTATCTTCCACATGAGAAAAGGACTCCTTCTCTTCCTTCCTTCCATCGGGGGAACCAACTGATTGTTCTACTTCCTATCCCAGCCAAGAGCTGGTCCCAATCCATTCTCCTCTTTTCAGTACACGAGCGATGGCTCAGGAGCGGACATGGATGTCTTGTGTCTTGTTGGAACAAGTGTGAAACCAACCAAACACAGAGGGCGGGTAAGCAACAGACGATCCGTGCGCTACTCTTCTCGCACCTTCGGTCAAATGTGTCAAATAGATCTGCCAAGACAGCTACCACCGGACTTTCCTTGCTATGGTGGTAGGCAAGGAAAGCGTCGATCGCTGCTAGGCCTACCAAACCATCCACGTTTGGAAAGAGGACGACCCCAAAAATTAGCAAAGCTAACACATCCATAAACGGGACCCATTCTCCTTGATTGGCCATACCCCTCGCTTTGTCTTCTAGGTACTTCTGTGGTAGGCCCGCTATGCCGTTCTGAGTTTGTTTTATGCGGTCCAAACCTCTTGCGGAATCCTTGACCACAGTTGCAATTCTGCTCAAGGAGGGGAGACATCCGGAGGAAAGATATGGTTTTCTTCCCCCAAGAGGACATCCTAGAATTTCTTCAAATTCTTCAATGGTTGGTACTAATTGGAAGTCTCCGAATGTGAAGCATCTCAAAGGCTGGTCGTAGTATTGGGTAAGTGATGCAATGGCTTCTATGGACACCTCTGCTATGGTTAACTCTAAGATCTTTCCGTAAGTCTTGCGGAAGGCTTGCATTTGGAGGGGTTCCATCAACCGCCCTAATTCCTTGATGCTGGTGGTATCTGGGCTTTTGACCTTGACTTGGTAGAACCTCTTGCCGGTTTGATTTGTTCCCATGCTTACTAAAGTGAGATAAAAGCTGGTGCAAATCAAAACTCCGATATCTCATGGGTGGAATGGATGAATGCATGATGGAATGCATATGACACAGATGCAATCTAGGAATGCGGGGGTCCGGGGAATTTGTCCCCTTCTTAGATACGACGTCTAGGGGTAGCAAAATGCCCCAACGCACGTTTTTAAGAAGGCGACACGGACCCTCCGTTGGATCAAGACAGAACCCATATGCAATGCCTATGCAAAAGACACAATGCGGGAACGTACACAATATGACAATATTTACTGAACATAAGCAAAAGGGTATATGATACTCATGCATGGCAGTGTGAAAAATGGCACGCAGCGTGTTTGCTTCGTGCCCCTATTTAAGGGACCTATAAGGGAGAGAACTAACTAGGCTTTTAGCAATAATCCCCAAGGTAGTTATATCTCTCTTGATGGTTTCTAGAGGTATCATCCCCTTTGAAGAACATATTGTAGCAGTAGGGACTACTAGCAACAATAGGTTTTCAAAGAGAAAAGCTCTAGATGAGGGTTCACTGTAATCAAGCAAGTCGGAGACCTAGCATGATCACAGATTCACCTCCACTCCTTATGCTCCCATGAACCCGGGTATAGGGCCCTTTTTCACTCACAGTGTGTGCAAATAGTGTTGGTGTTTGTGTGCATCAAATGAATAAATATTTACCTCATGCATACATTCTAAAACACACTAAAAGCAACAAATAGTTTATATACACGAGAACATAAGACAAATAAAGGGAAACCAACAAAGGAGAAAGTCATGATAAAACATTGCACAAGATTAAATGGCCTAACTCTCTAAAAAAAATCCCCAGTGGAGTCGCCAACTGTCGCAACCTACCCTTCGGCGGGAGGGCGACGCGTGACTCGCGGGATGCGTGTTCCACGAAAGGAATACGCGCGGAGTCGCCACCAACGTTTATTTGAGGAAAACGTCGGAAAAACCGGAAAAGACGAGATCTACGAACTTTTTAGTGAAAGGTTCGGGAATTGTATTTACGCACGGGGAAGGTATTAGCACCCCACACGCCCGTCCCAAGGGACGGCAGCCTTTAATCGAATGTGCAAACATGACTTTGATTTTTATGTTTCCTTTTATGTTCTTATATCCTTTATACCCTTTTTATATATTTTTTCTTTTTGTGGTCGACAAGGGTGTTTCCCTTTGCTCCTACGTATTCCTCAATTTGGGATGAGAAAATCAGACCTACGTAGTTCTTTCGGAACAAAAAGTGTTTGGTTAAGTTGTTTTTGTCTTTTTTGTAAAATATGTTTTTTATTGAACAAAAGGTCATTTAAGGTGTTGAACCATTAAACGGTCTTTTGATTTTGAAAGGGGAGAAACGTTAAGGCGTTGGACCATTAACGATCTCTTGTTTTTGAAAGGAGAGAAACGTTAAGGCATTGGACCATTAACGATCTCTTGTTTTTGAAAGGAGAGAAACGTTAAGGCATTGGACCATTAACGATCTCTTGGGGTGGTCGACAAAAGCGGGGCTTTTGCTCCTACGTATCCTCAATGAGGAACTCAGACCTACGTAGTTCTTTCTTATCAAGTGATTCTTTTTTATTTTAAGAGGTGATCATTTTAAGGCGTTGGACCTTAAAAATGATCCATTTTACTTAGTGAGAAAAATGAAATGACGAACTTCAAAAGCCTATTTTTGTGGACGAGCTTGACTAGGTGGATTGATTTTAGCCTTTAGTTTCACTTTAGTTATTAATCAATTCGATTAAGAATGAGAAATCCCAAAGAGAAAACGTCCAATTGATTTTCCGCTTTATTTTACTAAAAGATGTCTTTTTGATTATTATATTATTTTTTTACCTCTTTTTGATTTCCAACGTGGTTACGGCACGACCGAACGGTCGGAATTGATTTTAACCAAAGTTAATGGATAATACAATTCAAACGTTCGGTGGAAATTTATTTTATTTTTAAGTTAAGCGAGAAACGACTTAAGTAAAATGGCTTAAGCACGTCAACAGGGGGTATAAAAAGTAAACAAAACGAGAATAAAAATGCACGAAACACAATGTGGACCACTACGGGTGCATAGAATGAATCGAAAAGCTTGGTTCGAGGTACTTACCCGTTGAAGATCGAAGAACGATGAAGAACGAATGAAGAACGGTCGAAGAACGATCGAAACCTTTGCGAGATTCCTCACGGAAAACGTTACGGAAACGTTTCGGAAGCGCCTCGGCTTAGATTTTCTTCACGGAAACAATTTTTCCAAGCAAATTCGAAAGACAGAGAAGTGCCTAAGGGGCTGGACCCCTTTCTTCTTCACTTCCTCCCCTATTTATAGCAAAATAGGGGAGGTGGTTGCCGCCCAGCTCGCCCAGGCGAGCTCAGCTCGCCCAGGCGAGCAGGGTTGCTTCCTCCAGAAGCAACCGCCTTCTGGAGGAATCTTCTAGAGGGCCCAAATGGGCCTGGGTGCTATTTGCACCCCCATTTTTACTAAGTACACCCCCCTCTGCTGTTTTTTGGTGATTCTTTTTTCGTAAAGTTACGGAAACTTACGAATTTCGTAACGATACTTGTTTTCTTTCCGTAATGTTACGGAACCTTGCAGATTACATAATCATCCCCTTTTTGACTTACGGAATGTTACGGAACCTCACTTAATTATGCAACGATGCTTCCATTTGATTTCCGGTGTGTCACGGAAACTTACGGATTGTGCATCAATATTTTTTGGTTTTTCGGCATGTCCTGGAATTTCACAAATTGCCTAATGATGGGTGCTAAGCACCTCACGAGGACCAAAGAATGGTCGCACGTCATCAAGCAAAGGTCCCCGGACGAAATTAGGGTATGACAGAAAGAAAGCTGCAAAATACAAAGGATACGGAGCTGCCTTGCAGCGACATTCCCTGTTTGTTTCGCACAGAGAAGAGCAACGATCGGTCGGTCGTGACCCCATCCCCGCTTGCGTTCATCCTTAAGTACCTGCAAGTAATAAACAACCAGGTATGGCCAATCTTGGCCGCATCATTACCCTACCTTGACTGGTTTCTGCCATTCATGTTTTGTCTTCACTCCAGAAGGTAGCCCAAGGTGATCCTGCCCCTGTTTTACCACAACAATATACATGCGTATGCGTATGCGTATGCATGAATGTTTTCAAACGCAGAAAGTTTAGGGAAAGTTGGTTCAGGTTCAATTCTAATTAAGCGCTTGGGGGATCCCATGAACTGAGCGGAAGGGCTCAGGCGATCACGAATTAACGCAAGGTGTGAAACTAACGTGAGGACTAAGAAGCCTCAAATCCATGTTCATTTCTTTGAAAGATCGTAACAAGAGATACAACAGACCGAAAAATCCTGGGGGGAAAATCTAGAAAACGCATAAAGATAGAGAACATGCAGCGACATCCTTAATTGCCCCAGCTTCTAAGCATAATATTGTTTGACGACATCAGAGTTCACGGGTGAAGGTAGCTCTTCGCCATCCATGTTGGTAAGCACCAGGGCCCCTCCGGAGAAAGCCCTCTTCACAACAAAAGGCCCTTCGTAGTTCGGGGCCCATTTCCCTCGGTGGTCCTTGACAGCATGGGACATCTTTTTTAGCACAAGGTCTCCCTCATGGAACTTGCGTAAGCGTACTTTCTTGTCGAACGCGCTCTTCATTCTTTGCTGGTACAAGCGCCCATGACTCATGGCCGTTAAGCGCTTACCCTCAATGAGGTTGAGCTGATCGTAGCGTGTTTGAGCCCACTCTGATTCCTTTAATCCGGATTCTGCCAAGATCCTTAATGACGGGACTTCTACCTCAAATGGTAACACCGCCTCCATCCCATATACCAATGAGAACGGCGTTGCCCCAGTTGACGTTCGCACTGAAGTCCGGTAACCGTGTAACGCGAATGGGAGCATCTCGTGCCAATCCTTGTATGACACAGTCATCTTTTGGATAATCTTTTTGATATTCTTATTGGCTGCTTCCACGGCTCCATTCATCTTTGGCCGGTAGGGTGTGGAATTGTGATGCTGGATTTTAAACTCCTCGCACATTTCCCCCATCATTTTGTTATTCAGGTTGGTGTCGTTGTCCGTGATAATCCTTTTTGGCAAACCATATCGGCAGATGATCTCCTTCTTAATGAACCTGACCACCACATTCCTCGTGACATTGGTATATGAAGCCGCCTCGACCCACTTGGTGAAATAATCTATTGCTACGAGGATGAAGCGATGACCATTCGAGGCCTTGGGCTCAATGGCCCCGATGACATCTATTCCCCACATGGAGAAAGGCCAAGGGGCGGACATGACATTCAGGGGATGCGGTGGGGCATTGACGTTATCCGCGAATGCTTGACATTTGTGGCACTTCCTCACATGGACACAACAATCACTTTCCATGGTAAGCCAGTAATAACCTGCTCTTAAGATCTTCCTGGCCATAGCATGCCCGTTGGCGTGTGTTCCAAACGAGCCCTCATGGACTTCCTCGATCATGTGATTTGCCTCCTTGGCATCCACACATCGCAGGAGTGTCATGTCGTGATTTCTCTTATACAGTGTGCCTCCGCTCATGAAGAAACTGGCTGCCAACCTCCTCAATGTCCTTTTATCGTTGTCGGCAATCTCTGGCGGGTATTCTTTGCTTTCGACATATCGCTTGATGTCGTAATACCAGGGCTTTCCGTCCCGTTCCTCTTCCACTTGGCAACAATGTGCGGGTTTGCCACGACACTGAAATTCAATGTAGGGTAGGTCCCCGTGCGGTGTTAGCTGGAACATAGATGCCAATGTAGCAAGTGCATCCGCCATTTGATTTTCCTCGCGGGGAACATGATGGAAGGAGATCTCATCGAAAGTCTCAGCCAACTCCTTGATGTAGGCTTTGTAGGGTATCAGCTTGGGATCTCTAGTTTCCCATTCTCCTCTCAGCTGATGGATTACCAACGCTGAGTCGCCGTACACCTTGAGTAGTTTGACATCGGAGTCAATTGCCGCCTGGACGGCTAGGGCACATGCTTCATATTCGGCCATGTTGTTGGTGCAGTCGAATCCTAGCCTGGCTGTGAAAGGTACACATTGATTGTCCGGAGAGATCAACACTGCCCCAACGCCGTGACCTAGAATGTTTGACGCTCCGTCAAACCATACAGTCCATTTGTCCCGATCTTCGTCCAACTTTTCCTCGAACAAGGCCATGATGTCCTCATCCGGGAATTCCGGATGCATGGGCTGGTAGTCGTTAAGAGGCTGTTGAGCCAAATAATCTGCCAAAGCGCTTCCTTTTATCGCCTTTTGGGTGACGTAGACTATATCAAACTCAGATAGCAAGACTTGCCACCGGGCGATTCGTCCTGTGAGAGCTGGCTTTTCAAAGATGTACTTAACTGGGTCCATTTTGGATATCAACCAGGTAGTATGGCTCAGCATGTACTGCCTTAAGCGATGGGATGCCCATACTAAAGCACAACACGTTCTTTCGAGCAAGGAGTAATTCATCTCACAGGTCGTGAACTTCTTACTTAGGTAGTAAACAGCGCGCTCTTTCTTCCCAGATTCGTCATGTTGCCCCAGCATACACCCCATTGACTCGTCCAAGATTGTCATGTACAAAATGAGAGGCCTTCCAGGTACTGGTGGCATAAGCACGGGAGGATTCATTAGGCACTTTTTGATCCTTCCAAAAGCCTCTTGGCAATCCTCATTCCACCGATCAGTTTGGTTTTTACGCAAGAGTTTAAACAACGGCTCACAAATGGCGGTGAGCTGCGATATGAATCTGGCAATATAATTCAAGCGCCCCAGGAAACCTCGGACTTGCCTCTCTGTACGGGGTTCTGGCATCTCAAGGATAGCCTTCACTTTTTCGGGGTCTACCTCTATCCCTTTCTGGCTTACAACGAAACCAAGCAATTTCCCTGATTTGACCCCAAAGGTACACTTAGCGGGGTTCAACCTTAATTGATATTTCTTAAGCCTTTCGAACAATTTCCGCAGGTTGACAAGGTGTTCTTCCTCAGATTTAGATTTAGCAATTATGTCGTCCACGTAGACCTCGATCTCTTGATGCATCATATCATGGAACAAAGCTACCATGGCCCGTTGATAAGTTGCCCCGGCATTCTTGAGTCCAAAGGACATCACCTTGTAACAGAACGTTCCCCACAGGGTGACGAAAGTAGTCTTTTCCATATCCTTGGGCGCCATCTTTATCTGATTGTAACCAGAGAAACCATCCATGAAGGAAAATAAAGCGAAATTGGCCGTGTTATCTACGAGGATATCGATGTGTGGTAACGGAAAATTGTCCTTGGGACTGGCCCGATTCAGGTCCCGGTAATCTACACACATTCGTACTTTCCCACCTTTTTTAGGAACTGGTACGATGTTGGCAACCCATTCTGGATACCGAGCGACGGCCAGAAATCCAGCGTCAAATTGCTTCTTCACTTCTTCTTTTATCTTCAAGGACGTTTCGGGCTTCATCCTCCTCAATTTCTGTTTTACTGGGGAACACCCGGGATTTAGAGGCAATCGGTGCTGCACAATGTCAGAACTCAAACCGGGCATATCTTGGTATGACCAAGCAAAGATGTCTTGGTAGTCTTTTAGCAGGATTATTAATTCTTCACGGATAGGTGCGGTAATGCCTGTACCTATCTTTACTTCCCTCTTTCCACTGCCAATTCCTAAGTCTACTAGCTCTGTTTCTTCTTGATGAGGCCCCATTTCTTGGTCCTCATGGGCGACCATTCTTTCTAGTTCCGAAGGAAGTCCCACATCCTCATCTCCTTCATCTTCCGTTTGATTCATTTCTTGCTCGAAGTTGATAGACGGGTCCCAGGTATTAGTACCTTCGGGGGACTCGTCATCGAATCTGCCGTTTTAGAAAAAGAAGTAAACATGCAAATGAATGAGAATGGGTAGGGACCAGGAACAGATGAAGAAAGATCCTTGTATTTATAAATTCAAAAACAAAAGACACAAAGCCTTAACAAAAAGAAAACTCTACAGCCCAGGCCCAACTATAGAGCTTTTTAACCGTAAAGGTTTACATTATGCTTGTTGCGTAAATGCCGGGGCGTTCCTCCACTCGCCAATTTCCCAGCTGGAAATCAGGAGGGCATGGTCGGACCAAATTCGAGTACTTGGAACATCATCTTCACATATCGCGAACACTTGACCTTCGTCTCCCAGACCCGCACTTATAAAGCTTCTACTTATGTGGCAGGGGCGGGCTTCCTTCACTTTCTTGTCTCCAACGCGAGCTCTGACCACTGTTCTTCCTTCCCGCGATGCTCTTTTCATGTCCGCCTGAGTGGGCTTATAGCCTAAACCATACTTCCCACGATTTCCTTGGGTTTTTATCAGGCTAGTTATGCCGCCATTGTCTTTGCCTAAACCCATCCCGGGTTCATAACCGTTCCCCAACATAACTCGGGCCATCATTACCGCCGCATCGGACAGACAAGGTTGCCCAAAGAGGGAGTCCACGGAGGAAATGCTGACCACCTCAAAAGACTGGAAAGCGGTTTCTAACGATTCTTCTGCGGCTTCCACATAAGGCATGGAGGATGGGCAGCTTACCAAGATATCTTCCTCGCCTGACACGATGACCAAGTGTCCCTCCACTACGAATTTCAGCTTTTGGTGGAGTGTAGAAGGCACAACTCCTACTGAGTGGATCCAAGGGCGCCCCAACAGGCAGCTGTAGGGGGGGTTAATATCCATTATCTGGAAGGTGACTTGACAGGTGTGAGGGCCTATTTGTACTGGGAGATCGATCTCTCCTCTAACCTCTCGGCGAGTGCCGTCGAAGGCCCGAACCACCATTGAACTTGGTTTTAAATGGGAAGCATTGAATGGTAACTTGTCCAAAGTGCTCTTAGGCATCACGTTTAAACTGGAACCATTATCGATGAGTACCTTGGCCACGATATGGTCCATACACTTGACTGATACGTGTAAAGCCTTATTATGCCCTCTCCCCTCGGCGGGGATTTCTTCTTCGGCGAAGGCAAGATAGTTGTTGGCAGTGATATTGTTGACCAGCCCTCCGAAACCTTCTACCGAAATATCTTGGGCCACGTGAGCCTCGTTCAGCACTTTTACTAGCAGAGCCCGATGAGGCTCGGAGCTCATAAGTAACTCTAACAGCGAGACCCTAGCCGGGGTTTTGTTGAGCTGTTCGATAACCTTGAATTCGCTCTGCTGAATTATCCGAAGGAACTCGCTGGCTTCCTCTAACGACACCTCCTTTCTACCATCCCTTTTCTCTGGGGGCCCCTTTGCTGGCATATCTTTATTCGAAGCGTGGGGTGCTTCGCCATCTTGTTCCTCCACCACTTTTCCTTTTCCTTTGACGTCGGCGGGTTGGACTGGTAGGTCCGGAGGTGCGAACACACGACCACTACGGGTCACACCGCTCAGTCCCGTGATATTTGTTACTTTAGCTGACAGCGAGCTGACGTCAGTGACTTCTTCTTCCTTCTTCCCCGGAGGTGTATATCTCCACGGGACCGCGTGACTATTTTGGTACGGGAAAGGAACAGGTTTGGCCATTAAGGGGTGCCTGGGCTTTTGCGAGGCTGCACTTTTAGTGAAGTATATCACCAAGGGTTTTGGGCTTCGCAACACCGCTCCCCTCCGTAGATTGCATGCATATATGCTGCTCTTCTTTTCCTTTAATGCCGACTTCTAGTCGACCTTGGTCTATCATCCGCTGTAACAATTCCTCTACTTCCAAACACGTCTCCATGTCATGCATCTCGCCGGAATGTAGCAGACAGGAATCCTCCTTACACCCACTATGGGGAATTACACCTCCCTTTTGTAGGGCCTCAAAGATAAACCTCCTAGGGGTTGCCACATCTCTTAAAGGTTTGGACCTGTGG
>NW_021144559.1:0-25995 GCF_004193775.1 Glycine soja | reverse complement strand
CCTTTTATCGCCTTTTGGGTGACGTAGACTATATCAAACTCAGATAGCAAGACTTGCCACCGGGCGATTCGTCCTGTGAGAGCTGGCTTTTCAAGATGTACTAACCGGGTCCATTTTGGATATCAACCAGGTAGTATGGCTCAGCATGTACTGCCTTAGGCGATGGGACGCCCATACTAAAGCACAACACGTTCTTTCGAGCAAGGAGTAATTCATCTCACAGGTCGTGAACTTCTTACTTAGGTAGTAAACAACGCGCTCTTTCTTCCCGGATTCGTCATGCTGCCCCAGCATACACCCCATTGACTCGTCCAAGATTGTCATGTACAAAATGAGAGGCCTTCCAGGCACTGGTGGCATAAGCACGGGAGGATTCATTAGGCACTTTTTGATCCTTCCAAAAGCCTCTTGGCAATCCTCATTCCACCGATCAGTTTGGTTTTTGCGCAAGAGTTTAAACAACGGCTCACAAATGGCGGTGAGCTGCGATATGAATCTGGCAATATAATTCAAGCGCCCCAGGAAACCTCGGACTTGCCTCTCTGTACGGGGTTCTGGCATCTCAAGGATAGCCTTCACTTTTTCGGGGTCTACCTCTATCCCTTTCTGGCTTACAACGAAACCAAGCAATTTCCCTGATTTGACCCCAAAGGTACACTTAGCGGGGTTCAACCTTAATTGATATTTCTTAAGCCTTTCGAACAACTTCCGCAGGTTGACAAGGTGTTCTTCCTCAGATTTAGATTTAGCAATTATGTCGTCCACGTAGACCTCGATCTCTTGATGCATCATATCATGGAACAAAGCTACCATGGCCCGTTGATAAGTTGCCCCGGCATTCTTGAGTCCAAAGGACATCACCTTGTAACAGAACGTTCCCCACAGGGTGACGAAAGTAGTCTTTTCCATATCCTCGGGCGCCATCTTTATCTGATTGTAACCAGAGAAACCATCCATGAAGGAAAATAAAGCGAAATTGGCCGTGTTATCTACGAGGATATCGATGTGTGGTAACGGAAAATTGTCCTTGGGACTGGCCCGATTCAGGTCCCGATAATCCACACACATTCGTACTTTCCCACCTTTTTTAGGAACTGGTACGATGTTGGCAACCCATTCTGGATACCGAGCGACGGCCAGAAATCCAGCGTCAAACTGCTTCTTCACTTCTTCTTTTATCTTCAAGGACGTTTCGGGTTTCATCCTCCTCAATTTCTGTTTTACTGGGGAACACCCGGGATTTAGAGGCAATCGGTGCTGCACAATGTCAGAACTCAAACCGGGCATATCTTGGTATGACCAAGCAAAGATGTCTTGGTAGTCTTTTAGCAGGGTTATTAATTCTTGACGGATAGGTGCGGTAATGCCTGTACCTATCTTTACTTCCTTCTTTCCACTGCCAATTCCTAAGTCTACTAGCTCTGTTTCTTCTTGATGAGGCCCCATTTCTTGGTCCTCATGGGCGACCATTCTTTCTAGTTCCGAAGGAAGTCCCACATCCTCATCTCCTTCATCTTCCGTTTGGTTCATTTCTTGCTCGAAGTTGATAGACGGGTCCCAGGTATTAGTACCTTCGGGGGACTCGTCATCGAATCTGCCGTTTCAGAAAAAGAAGTAAACATGCAAATGAATGAGAATGGGTAGAGACCAGGAACAGATGAAGAAAGATCCTTGTATTATAAATTCAAAAACAAAAGACACAAAGCCTTAACAAAAAGAAAACTCTAAAGCCTAGGCCCAACTATAGAGCTTTTAAAACCGTAAAGGTTTACATTATGCTTGTTGCGTAAATGCCGGGGCGTTCCTCCACTCGCCAATTTCCCAGCTGGAAATCAGGAGGGCATGGTCGGACCAAATCCGAAGTACTTGGAACATCATCTTCACATATCGCAAACACTTGACCTTCGTCTCCCAGACCCGCACTTATAAAGCTTTTACTTATGTGGCCGGGCGGGCTTCCTTCACTTTCTTGTCTCCAACGCGAACTCTGACCACTGTTCTTCCTTCCCGCGATGCTTCTTTTCATGTCCGCCTGAGTGGGCTTATAGCCTAAACCATACTTCCCACGATTTCCTTGGGTTTTTATCAGGCTAGTTATGCCGTCATTGTCTTTGCCTAAACCCATCCCGGGTTCATAACCGTTCCCCAACATAACTCGGGCCATCATTACCGCCGCATCGGACAGACAAGGTTGCCCAAAGAGGGAGTCCACGGAGGAAATGCTGACCACCTCAAAAGACTGGAAAGCGGTTTCTAACGATTCTTCTGCGGCTTCCACATAAGGCATGGAGGATGGGCAGCTTACCAAGATATCTTCCTCGCCTGACACGATGACCAAGTGCCCCTCCACTACGAATTTCAGCTTTTGGTGGAGTGTAGAAGGCACAACTCCCACTGAGTGGATCCAAGGGCGCCCCAACAGGCAGCTGTAGGGGGGGTTAATATCCATTATTTGGAAGGTGACTTGACAGGTGTGAGGGCCTATTTGTACTGGGAGATCGATCTCCCCCCTAACCTCTCGGCGAGTGCCGTCGAAGGCCCGAACCACCATTGAACTTGGTTTTAAATGGGAAGCATTGAATGGTAACTTGTCCAAAGTGCTCTTAGGCATCACGTTTAAACTGGAACCATTGTCGATGAGTACCTTGGCCATGATATGGTCCATACACTTGACTGATACGTGTAAAGCCTTATTATGCCCTCTCCCCTCGGCGGGGATTTCTTCTTCGGCGAAGGCAAGATAGTTGTTGGCAGTGATATTGTTGACCAGCCCTCCGAAACCTTCTACCGAAATATCTTGGGCCACGTGAGCCTCGTTCAGCACTTTTACTAGCAGAGCCCGATGAGGCTCGGAGCTCATAAGTAACTCTAGCAGCGAGACCCTAGCCGGGGTTTTGTTGAGCTGTTCGATAACCTTGAATTCGCTCTGCTGAATTATCCGAAGGAACTCGCTGGCTTCCTCTAGCGACACCTCCTTTCTACCATCCCTTTTCTCTGGGGGCCCCTTTGCTGGCATATCTTTACTCGAAGCGTGGGGTGCTTCGCCATCTTGTTCCTCCACCACTTTTCCTTTTCCTTTGACGTCGGCGGGTTGGACTGGTAGGTCCGGAGGTGCGAACACACGACCACTACGGGTCACACCGCTCAGCCCCGTGATATTTGTTACTTTAGCTGACAGCGAGCTGACGTCAGTGACTTCTTCTTCCTTCTTCCCCGGAGGTGTATATCTCCACGGGACCGCGTGACTATTTTGGTACGGGAAAGGAACAGGTTTGGCCATTAAGGGGTGCCCGGGCTTTTGCGAGGCTGCACTTTTAGTGAAGTATATCACCAAGGGTTTGGGCTTCGCAACACCGCTCCCCTCCGTAGATTGCATGCATATATGCGGCTCTTCTTTTCCTTTAATGCCGACTTCTAGTCGACCTTGGTCTATCATCCGTTGTAACAATTCCTCTACTTCCAAACACGTCTCCATGTCATGCATCTCGCCGGGATGTAGCAGACAGGAATCCTCCTTACACCCACTATGGGGAATTACACCTCCCTTTTGTAGGGCCTCAAAGATAAACCTCCTAGGGGTTGCCACATCTCTCAACGGTTTAGACCTGTGGGGCCTATCGGATTCAACTGCATTAACTGCTCCCCCTCCATGATTGGCGAGCGGGTTGGTCCTCACATTGGGCCGATCCTCTTGGAAAGTCAGCCATCCGGCATCCATTAGATGTTGGACCTTGTATTTAAGGGCCAAGCATTTTTCGATGGAATGCCCCGGGGCACCCCCATGGTACTTGCAAGTTGCATTAGGGTCATACCACTTCGGGAAAGGGGGTTCGAGGACCCTTCCGGGAGTTACCACGGCCAAATGATTGGCGATGAGGGATGGTAGAAGATCTTCGTACGTCATTGGGAGCGGGGTGAATTCCGGCAACGGCCTCGGAGGGAAGTTCCTTGTCGTGTTGGAATTACCGGCCGGTCGAGTCGCGTTCGGAGTTGGAACTTGGGGAGCTTCCCTCTGGGTGGGTGCCTTAGGCTGCACGGGTGTTGAACTAGAGGCGTTCCCCGCATGAGCCGAGAAGCTTGGGTGGTGTTGCGCGTACTGATGGGTACCATGAGGTGTTTGCTGGGGTTTGACCCACGCGGGTGTTGAAGAGACGGCATGGGCATCTCCTTCCTTCCTTTTTGCCCCTGTTGCCCCGATTCTTTTGGCGTTCACGTTTGTGGAGGAAACGTAATCAAACTTTCCTCTCTTCAACCCAACCTCGATTCTTTCCCCGGCAAACACCAGATCCGCAAAGCTGGACGGCATGTAACCCACTAGCTTCTCATAGTAGAACACTGGCAGAGTGTCTACCATCATGGTGATCATCTCTCTCTCAACCATGGGAGGAGCTACTTGTGCCGCCAAATCCCTCCATCGCTGCGCATATTCTTTAAAGGTTTCACCCTCTTTCTTGAACATATTCTGCAGTTGAGTACGGTCAGGAGCCATATCAGAATTGTACTGATACTGCCTTAGGAAGGCGGTAATCAGATCCTTCCAAGTACGGATACGGGAGGCTTCCAAATTAGTGTACCACACTACCGCAGCTCCGGCCAAGCTATCCTGAAAGAAGTGTATCAACAGCTTTTCATCTTTAGAATGAGCGCCCATCTTACGGCAGTACATCTTGAGATGGTTTTTGGGACAAGTCGTCCCTTTATACTTGTCGAAGTCCGGCACTTTGAACTTCGGGGGAATAACAACATCGGGTACTAAGCAAAGATCCGTCATGTCTGCAAACGGATAGTCCCCAAATCCTTCCACAGCCCTCAATCTTTCCTCAAGGAGATCGAGCTTCCTCCTTTCTTCAGTTGCCGGGGGCGGCCCTTCCATAGACAAAACTATTGGCGATGCTGCGATGTTGGGTTGGGGCAACGTGCCTGGTGCCGGCCCTTCGGGGATCGGGGGATAAAACTCGACATCCCTCCGAGCATAATCTTGAGGGTCTTTATGGACTTCGTCGGGCTGCTGAGGAGGCTCTTTTTCATGGACGGGAGAAGCAATGTGGCCCGCATCTTCTTGCAAGATGGGTGGCAATCCATAAGGGTAAGCCGCTCGGTTGTATCCCAGGTGAGGGCTGCCATCGTGCCCCAGCGTGTCCCTTCCCCGTCCTACTATGTTTGAGGGAGGATGGTGCGTAGTTGCTAAGGGAGTCGGGTCTGCTTCGGCAGCCGAACTGACAGCGGCGGCAGTGGCCGCGTTCTTCTCCATGAGCTGCTTCATACCTAACATGGCCTCCATCACGGAGGCCATTTGTTCTTTCAGAGCCGACATGTCGGCTTTCATCTGTTCCTGCGTCTCCTCTTGATCACCCATCGTTCTAGATTTGGATCTGGTGCGATAGGGATCCCTTGCGGCGCGTTTAGTTATGGTGTTTTTTCCCTAAAAAACCAAACGTGAGGAGTGGGTAAAGAAAGAAAATGCATGCTAGAGATGAGATGTAGGAGTGATTTGATTTGCACAAGTTTTTTTTTTGGAGTAGAAACATGGGACCAACTCATTTTATTTCAAAAAGGAAGTCATATCTAGTCAAGGTCTAAGAGACCATACAAGTTTCCTAACGATTTCTAATTATGTGGGCCATTAAGTCTATCATATGCTGACAATAGCCGAGAAGCCCATGAATCTCTTCGGGGGCGGAGTAGGTGTCTGCCATCGCCTTGGCCTTGGCTAACAATCGGGGAAGTTCTTGACTCCCGTTCAAGGTAAGAGCAAACCGATCCATCCACATGGTTGCCTCTTGGTGTAAAGAGTCGATCACCCTTCCTCTAGCTTCTTTTTCCGCATATACTTGAGCGTACTCATCCGCGATTCTATGCTCGTGAGCCGTGGCTAGACCTAACTCTTCTTCGTACTTGGCGATGATAGCTAACATGTTGGTCTCTGTCTCGCATAAACGCTGAGACAAGCTTCTTTTGGACCTTGAACAAGCAATCAACTCCTCTTTTAGAACCATGCTATGTGCTCGCGACTGGTCCCTTTCTTCCCTTCGCAACTTGAGTTCACTATTGCTACCCCATAGAGCTCCGCGAAATTTGTTCCGGCCATACTCTTCCTTGCGAGCCCTCTTGGTCTCTCGTTCAAGGGCTCTTGCGGTAATTGCATTCTCTTCCCGTAACCCGGCACACTCCTTCCGAACGTGTGTAGCAGCCAACTTGAACTTCTCCTTGGCGAGTTTTGCCTTTCCTAACTCGCTTTTGAGAGCTCGGACTTCCTCGTCCTCTTCCGGTGCTTCAAAATTCTCTTCGCTGACGACTTTTAACTTGGCGAGCCAATCTAAACCTCGTATGCGAACTTTCAGCCATTCGTGGTACCCACCAATGATGCCATTACGAATGCCTCTAAGCTCTTGATCTTTCCTTAACGGGGTTTCCCATGCCTTATGGATTCTTTGTATAGTCTTGGAATTTTGTGCGCCGAGATCCCTCACAAGGAAAGGAGACATGCTTTCTTCCGTCGGTGCTCCCCTCATGGGGTACCCTAGTTGTCTTATAGCGAGCGTGGGATTGTAATTAATACAACCCCTCGTTCCTACCAGCGGAATGTTTGGGTATCTTCCACATGAGAAAAGGACTCCTTCTCTTCTTTCCTTCCATCGGGGGAACCAACTGATTGTTCTACTTCCTATCCCGGCCAAGAGCTGGTCCCAATCCATTCTCCTCTTTTCAGTACACGAGCGATGGCTCAGGAGCGGACATGGATGTCTTGTGTCTTGTTGGAACAAGTGTGAAACCAACCAAACACAGAGGGCGGGTAAGCAACAGATGATCCGTGCGCTACTCTTCTCGCACCTTCGGTCAAATGTGTCAAATAGATCTGCCAAGATAGCTACCACCGGACTTTCCTTGCTATGGTGGTAGGCAAGGAAAGCGTCGATTGCTGCTAGGTCTATCAAACCATCCACGTTTGGAAAGAGGACGACCCCAAAAATTAGCAAAGCTAACACATCCATAAACGGGACCCAGTCTCCTTGATTGGCCATACCCCTCGCCTTGTCTTCTAGGTACTTCTGTGGTAGGCCCGCTATGCCGTTCCGAGTTTGTTTTATGCGGTCCAAACCTCTTGCTGAACCCTTGACCACAGTTGCAATTCTGCTCAAAGAGGGGAGACACCCGGAGGAAAGATATGGTTTTCTTCCCCCGAGAGGACATCCTAGAATTTCCTCAAATTCTTCAATGGTTGGTACTAATTGGAAGTCCCCGAATGTGAAGCATCTCAAAGGCTGGTCGTAGTATTGGGTAAGTGATGCAATGGCTTCTATGGACACCTCTGCTATGGTCAACTCTAAGATCTTTCCGTAAGTCTTGCGGAAGGCTTGCATTTGGAGGGGTTCCATCAACCGCCCTAATTCCTTGATGCTGGTGGTATCTAGGCTTTTGACCTTGACTTGGTAGAACCTCTTGCTGGTTTGATTTGTTCCCATGCTTACTAAAGTGAGACAAAAGCTGGTGCAAATCAAAACTCCGATATCTCATGGGTGAAATGGATGAATGCATGATGGAATGCATATGACACAGGTGCAATCTAGGAATGCGGGGGTCCGGGGAATTTGTCCCCTTCTTAGATACGACGTCTAGGGGTAGCAAAATGCCCCAACGCACGTTTTTAAGAAGACGACACGGACCCTCCGTTGGTTTGTTTACAGTAGGGATCAAGACAGAACCCATATGCAATGCCTATGCAAAAGACACAATGCGGGAACGTACACAGTATGACAATATTTACCGAACATAAGCGAACGGGTATATGATACTCATGCATGGCAGTGTGAAAAATGGCACGCAGCGTGTTTGCTTCGTGCCCCTATTTAAGGGACCTATAAGGGAGAGAACTAACAAGGCTTTTAGCAATAATCCCCAAGGTAGTTATATCTCTCTTGATGGTTTCTAGAGGTATCATCCCCTTTGAAGAACATATTGTAGCAGTAGGGACTACTAGCAACAATAAGTTTTCAAAGAGAAAAGCTCTAGATGAGGGTTCACTGTAATCAAGCAAGTCGGAGACCTAGCATGATCACAGATTCACCTCCACTCCTTATGTTCCCATGAACCCGGGTATAGGGCCCTTTTTTACTCACAGTGTGTGCAAATAGTGTTAGTGTTTGTGTGCATCAAATGAATAAATATTTACCTCATGCATACATTCTAAAACTCACTAAAAGCAACAAAAAGTTTATATACACAAGAACATAAGACAAATAAAGGGAAACCAACAAAGGAGAAAGTCATGATAAAACATTGCACAAGATTAAATGGCCTAACTCTCTAAAAAAAACAGTCCCCAGTGGAGTCGCCAACTGTCGCAACCTACCCTTCGGCGGGAGGGCGACGCGTGACTCGCGGGATGCATGTTCCACGAAAGGAATACGCGCGGAGTCGCCACCAACGTTTATTTGAGGAAAACGTCGGAAAAACCGGAAAAGACGCGATCTACGAACTTTTAAGTGAAAGGTTCGGGAGTTGTATTTACGCACGGGGAAGGTATTAGCACCCCACACGCCCGTCCCAAGGGACGGCAGCCTTTAATCGAATGTGCAAACATGACTTTGATTTTTATGTTCCCTTTTATGTTCTTATATCCTTTATACCCTTTTTATATTTTTCTTTTTTGTGGTCGACAAGAGTGTTTCCCTTTGCTCCTACGTATTCCTCAATTTGGGATGAGAAAATCAGACCTACGTAGTTCTTTCGGAACAAAGTGTTTGGTTAAGTTGTTTTTGTCTTTTTTGCAAAATATGTTTTTATTGAACAAAAGGTCATTTAAGGTGTTGAACCATTAAACGGTCTTTTGATTTCGAAAGGGGAGAAACGTTAAGGCGTTGGACCATTAACGATCTCTTGTTTTTGAAAGGAGAGAAACGTTAAGGCATTGGACCATTAACGATCTCTTGTTTTTGAAAGGAGAGAAACGTTAAGGCATTCGACCATTAACGATCTCTTGGGGTGGTCGACAAAAGCGGGGCTTTTGCTCCTACGTATCCTCAATGAGGAACTCAGACCTACGTAGTTCTTTCTTATCAAGTGATTCTTTTTTATTTTAAGAGGTGATCATTTTAAGGCGTTGGACTTTAAAAATGATCCATTTTACTTAGTGAGAAAATGAAATGACGAACTTCAAAAGCCTATTTTTGTGGACGAGCTTGACTAGGTGGATTGATTTTAGCCTTTAGTTTCACTTTAGTTATTAATCAATTCGATTAAGAATGAGAAATCCCAAAGAGAAAACGTCCAATTGATTTTCCGCTTTATTTTACTAAAAGATGTCTTTTTGATTATTATATTATTTTTTACCTCTTTTTGATTTCCAACGTGGTTACGGCACGACCGAACGGTCGGAATTGATTTTAACCAAAGTTAATGGATAATACAATTCAAACGTTCGGTGGAAATTTATTTTATTTTTAAGTTAAGCGAGAAACGACTTAAGTAAAATGGCTTAAGCACGTCAACAGGGGGTATAAAAAGTAAACAAAACGAGAATAGAAAATGCACGAAACACAATGTGGACCACTACGGGTACATAGAATGAATCGAAAAGCTTGGTTCGAGGTACTTACCCGTTGAAGATCGAAGAACGATGAAGAACGAATGAAGAACGTCGAAGAACGGTTGAAACCTTTGCGAGATTCCTCACGGGAAACGTTACGGAAACGTTTCGGAAGCGCCTCGGCTTAGATTTTCTTCACGGAAACAATTTTTCCAAGCAAATTCGAAAGAGAGAGAAGTGCCTAAGGGGCTGGACCATTTCCTTCTTGCTTTCCTCCCCTATTTATAGCAAAATAGGGGAGGTGGTTGCCGCCCAGCTCGCCCAGGCGAGCAGGGTTGCTTCCTCCAGAAGCAACCGCCTTCTGGAGGAATCTTCTGGAGGGCCCAAATGGGCCTGGGTGCTATTTGCACCCCCATTTTTACTAAGTACACCCCCTCTGCTGTTTTTTGGTGATTCTTTTTTCGTAAAGTTACGGAAACTTACGAATTTCGTAACGATACTTGTTTTCTTTCCGTAATGTTACGGAACCTTGCGGATTACATAATCATCCCCTTTTTGACTTACGGAATGTTACGGAACCTCACTTAATTATGCAACGATGCTTCCATTTGATTTCCGGTGTGTCACGGAAACTTACGGATTGTGCATATATATTTTTTTTGGTTTTTTTGGGCATGTCCTGGAATTTCACAAATTGCCTAATGATGGGTGCCAAGCACCTCACGAGGACCAAAGAATGGTCGCACGTCATCAAGCAAAGGTCCCCGGACGAAATTAGGGTATGACACCCATGATATATCGAGCCGCTCGAAATTGAAAATTGGTAGTTATCGAGTAATTGAAATGGTCATAACATTTCACTCGGATGTCCGATTCAGGCACAAAATATATCGAGACGTTCAAAATTGAACACGGAAGCTCTGGTCCAATTCAGACGGCCATAACGATTGACATGGGTGTACGATTGAGGCCCATGATATATCGAGCCGCTCGAAATTGAAAATTGGTAGTTATCGAGTAATTGAAATGGTCATAACATTTCACTCGGATGTCCGATTCAGGCACATAATTGATCGAGACGTTCAAAATTGAACACGGAAGCTCTGGTCCAATTCAGACGACCATAACGTTTGACATGGGTGTACGATTGAGGCCCATGATATATCGAGACGCTCGAAATTGAAAAATGATAGTTGTCAAGAAATTCAAATGGTCATAACATTTCACTCGAATGTCCGATTCAGGCACATAATTTATCGAGACGCTCGAAAATCAACACGGAAGCTCTTGCCCAATTAAGACGGCGATAACTTTTGACATGGATGTACGAACGAGGCCGATGATATATCGAGACGCTTGAAATTGAAAAATGGAAGTTCTCTAGAAAATCAAATGGTCATAACTTTTCATTCGGATGTCCGTTTCAGGCACATAATATATAGAAACGCTCGTAAATGAACCCGGAAGCTCTGGTCCAATTCAGACGGCCATCACTTTTGACATAGGTGTGCGATTGAGGCACACGATATTTCAAGACGCTCGAAATTGAAAAACAGAAGTTCTAAAGAAATTCAAACGGTCATAACATTTCATTCGGATGTCCGATTCATGCACATAATATATCGAGACGATCAAAATTGAACACGAAAGCTCTAGTCCAATTTAGACGGCCATAACGTTTGACATGGGAGTACGATTGAGGCACATGATATATAAGGACGCTCGAAATTGAAAATTGGTAGTTATCGAGTAATTGAAATGGTCATAAGATTTCACTCGGATGTCCGATTCAGGCACATAATATATCGAGACGTTCAAAATTGAACACGGAAGCTCTGGTCCAATTCAGACGGCCATAACGTTTGACATGGGTGTACGATTGAGGCCCATGATATATCGAGACGCTCGAAATTGAAAAATGATAGATGTCAAGAAATTCAAATGGTCATAACATTTCACTCGAATGTCCGATTCAGGCACATAATATATCGAGACGTTCAAAATTGAACACGGAAGCTCTGGTCCAATTCAGACGGCCATAACGATTGACATGGGTGTACGATTGAGGCCCATGATATATCGAGCCGCTCGAAATTGAAAATTGGTAGTTATCGAGTAATTGAAATGGTCATAACATTTCACTCGGATGTCCGATTCAGGCACAAAATATATCGAGACGTTCAAAATTGAACACGGAAGCTCTGGTCCAATTCAGACGGCCATAACGATTGACATGGGTGTACGATTGAGGCCCATGATATATCGAGCCGCTCGAAATTGAAAATTGGTAGTTATCGAGTAATTGAAATGGTCATAACATTTCACTCGGATGTCCGATTCAGGCACATAATTGATCGAGACGTTCAAAATTGAACACGGAAGCTCTGGTCCAATTCAGACGGCCATAACGTTTGACATGGGTGTACGATTGAGGCCCATGATATATCGAGACGCTCGAAATTGAAAAATGATAGTTGTCAAGAAATTCAAATGGTCATAACATTTCACTCGAATGTCCGATTCAGGCACATAATTTATCGAGACGCTCGAAATCAACACGGAAGCTCTTGTCCAATTAAGACGGCGATAACTTTTGACATGGATGTACGAACGAGGCCGATGATATATCGAGACGCTTGAAATTGAAAAATGGAAGTTCTCTAGAAAATCAAATGGTCATAACTTTTCATTCGGATGTCCGTTTCAGGCACATAATATATAGAAACGCTCGTAAATGAACCCGGAAGCTCTGGTCCAATTCAGACGGCCATCACTTTTGACATAGGTGTGCGATTGAGGCACACGATATTTCAAGACGCTCGAAATTGAAAAACAGATGTTCTAAAGAAATTCAAACGGTCATAACATTTCAGTCGGATGTCCGATTCATGCACATAATATATCGAGACGATCAAAATTGAACACGAAAGCTCTAGTCCAATTTAGACGGCCATAACGTTTGACATGGGAGTACGATTGAGGCACATGATATATAGAGACGCTCGAAATTGAAAATTGGTAGTTATCGAGTAATTGAAATGGTCATAAGATTTCACTCGGATGTCCGATTCAGGCACATAATATATCGAGACGTTCAAAATTGAACACGGAAGCTCTGGTCCAATTCAGACGGCCATAACGTTTGACATGGGTGTACGATTGAGGCCCATGATATATCGAGACGCTCGAAATTGAAAAATGATAGATGTCAAGAAATTCAAATGGTCATAACATTTCACTCGAATGTCCGATTCAGGCACATAATATATCGAGACGTTCAAAATTGAACACGGAAGCTCTGGTCCAATTCAGACGGCCATAACGATTGACATGGGTGTACGATTGAGGCCCATGATATATCGAGCCGCTCGAAATTGAAAATGGTAGTTATCGAGTAATTGAAATGGTCATAACATTTCACTCGGATGTCCGATTCAGGCACATAATATATCGAGACGTTCAAAATTGAACACGGAAGCTCTGGTCCAATTCAGACGGCCATAACGATTGACATGGGTGTACGATTGAGGCCCATGATATATCGAGCCGCTCGAAATTGAAAATTGGTAGTTATCGAGTAATTGAAATGGTCATAACATTTCACTCGGATGTCCGATTCAGGCACATAATGATCGAGACGTTCAAAATTGAACACGGAAGCTCTGGTCCAATTCAGACGGCCATAACGTTTGACATGGGTGTACGATTAGGCCCATGATATATCGAGACGCTCGAAATTGAAAAATGATAGTTGTCAAGAAATTCAAATGGTCATAACATTTCACTCGAATGTCCGATTCAGGCACATAATTTATCGAGACGCTCGAAATTCAACACGGAAGCTCTTGTCCAATTAAGACGGCGATAACTTTTGACATGGATGTACGAACGAGGCCGATGATATATCGAGACGCTTGAAATTGAAAAATGGAAGTTCTCTAGAAAATCAAATGGTCATAACTTTTCATTCGGATGTCCGTTTCAGGCACATAATATATAGAAACGCTCGTAAATGAACCCGGAAGCTCTGGTCCAATTCAGACGGCCATCACTTTTGACATAGGTGTGCGATTGAGGCACACGATATTTCAAGACGCTCGAAATTGAAAAACAGATGTTCTAAAGAAATTCAAACGGTCATAACATTTCAGTCGGATGTCCGATTCATGCACATAATATATCGAGACGATCAAAATTGAACACGAAAGCTCTAGTCCAATTTAGACGGCCATAACGTTTGACATGGGAGTACGATTGAGGCACATGATATATAGAGACGCTCGAAATTGAAAATTGGTAGTTATCGAGTAATTGAAATGGTCATAAGATTTCACTCGGATGTCCGATTCAGGCACATAATATATCGAGACGTTCAAAATTGAACACGGAAGCTCTGGTCCAATTCAGACGGCCATAACGTTTGACATGGGTGTACGATTGAGGCCCATGATATATCGAGACGCTCGAAATTGAAAAATGATAGATGTCAAGAAATTCAAATGGTCATAACATTTCACTCGAATGTCCGATTCAGGCACATAATATATCGAGACGTTCAAAATTGAACACGGAAGCTCTGGTCCAATTCAGACGGCCATAACGTTTGACATGGGTGTACGATTGAGGCCCATGATATATCGAGACGCTCGAAATTGAAAAATGATAGATGTCAGAAATTCAAATGGTCATAACATTTCACTCGAATGTCCGATTCAGGCACATAATATATCGAGACGTTCAAAATTGAACACGGAAGCTCTGGTCCAATTCAGACGGCCATAACGATTGACATGGGTGTACGATTGAGGCCCATGATATATCGAGCCGCTCGAAATTGAAAATTGGTAGTTATCGAGTAATTGAAATGGTCATAACATTTCACTCGGATGTCCGATTCAGGCACATAATAGATCGAGACGTTCAAAATTGAACACGGAAGCTCTGGTCCAATTCAGACGGCCATAACGTTTGACATGGGTGTACGATTCAGGCCCATGATATATCGAGACGCTCGAAATTGAAAAATGATAGTTGTCAAGAAATTCAAATGGTCATAACATTTCACTCGAATGTCCGATTCAGGCACATAATTTATCGAGACGCTCGAAATTCAACACGGAAGCTCTTGTCCAATTAAGACGGCGATAACTTTTGACATGGATGTACGAACGAGGCCGATGATATATCGAGACGCTTGAAATTGAAAAATGGAAGTTCTCTAGAAAATCAAATGGTCATAACTTTTCATTCGGATGTCCGTTTCAGGCACATAATATTTAGAAACGCTCGTAAATGAACCCGGAAGCTCTGGTCCAATTCAGACGGCCATCACTTTTGACATAGGTGTGCGATTGAGGCACACGATATTTCAAGACGCTCGAAATTGAAAAACAGATGTTCTAAAGAAATTCAAACGGTCATAACATTTCAGTCGGATGTCCGATTCATGCACATAATATATCGAGACGATCAAAATTGAACACGAAAGCTCTAGTCCAATTTAGACGGCCATAACGTTTGACATGGGAGTACGATTGAGGCACATGATATATAGAGACGCTCGAAATTGAAAATTGGTAGTTATCGAGTAATTGAAATGGTCATAAGATTTCACTCGGATGTCCGATTCAGGCACATAATATATCGAGACGTTCAAAATTGAACACGGAAGCTCTGGTCCAATTCAGACGGCCATAACGTTTGACATGGGTGTACGATTGAGGCCCATGATATATCGAGACGCTCGAAATTGAAAAATGATAGATGTCAAGAAATTCAAATGGTCATAACATTTCACTCGAATGTCCGATTCAGGCACATAATATATCGAGACGTTCAAAATTGAACACGGAAGCTCTGGTCCAATTCAGACGGCCATAACGTTTGACATGGGTGTACGATTGAGGCCCATGATATATCGAGACGCTCGAAATTGAAAAATGATAGATGTCAAGAAATTCAAATGGTCATAACATTTCACTCGAATGTCCGATTCAGGCACATAATATATCGAGACGTTCAAAATTGAACACGGAAGCTCTGGTCCAATTCAGACGGCCATAACGATTGACATGGGTGTACGATTGAGGCCCATGATATATCGAGCCGCTCGAAATTGAAAATTGGTAGTTATCGAGTAATTGAAATGGTCATAACATTTCACTCGGATGTCCGATTCAGGCACATAATAGATCGAGACGTTCAAAATTGAACACGGAAGCTCTGGTCCAATTCAGACGGCCATAACGTTTGACATGGGTGTACGATTCAGGCCCATGATATATCGAGACGCTCGAAATTGAAAAATGATAGTTGTCAAGAAATTCAAATGGTCATAACATTTCACTCGAATGTCCGATTCAGGCACATAATTTATCGAGACGCTCGAAATTCAACACGGAAGCTCTTGTCCTATTAAGACGGCCATAACTTTTGACATGGATGTACGAACGAGGCCGATGATATATCGAGACGCTTGAAATTGAAAAATGGAAGTTCTCTAGAAAATCAAATGGTCATAACTTTTCATTCGGATGTCCGTTTCAGGCACATAATATATAGAAACGCTCGTGTTAGTGCTTAGCTCTACTGAGTTTTAAAAGATTGGCTAAGATTTTGTTAAAACATAAGCACTTAGACAATGAAGGAAAGCTGGAGTTGCTGCACATGATGTCCAACGTTATGTCAAAGAATAAGATCGGGCTGCACAATGCACAAGGCAAGATGAAATGTCAAATGAAGATTTGAAGCTGCAGGATTCACGATGTCGGATACAATGTCCAGGACATCCTGCCTGAAAATACTGGAATTGCTAAAAGCATTGAAGCTGCAGGATCCACGATGTCGGATACAATGTCCAGGACATCCTGCCCGAAAATACTAGAGTTGCTAAAAGCATTGAAGCTGCAGGATCCACGATGTCGGATACGATGTCCAGGACATCTGGCCCGAAAATAATGGACATATAAATCTGTTATATCTTTAACAGATTATTGTGCAGTTAGCAAGAGATAAGATGATCTATCTTTAGGAACGAATTAAAAGATAATTAAAGTTCGAATTACAAACTAGAAGAGTTCGTTCAGGGATTAAAGATTAAAGATTAAAGATAAAAACTAAAAGATCAAACTGTATCTTTTAGATCTTTAAGTGCAGATTTTTCAGAAGAATGATAGATCTCATCCAGCACAAGAAGTTGCAGTCCAGATACGCTCACTGCTATATAAACACGAAGGCTGCACGAGTTTTGTACCAAGTCCGGGATTGAAGAGTTGTTTTGTGAGTTTTGGGACTTGAGTGTTTTGTGAGCCACCTTGATGGTACCCTAACATCAAGTGTTGGACCTGAGTGTGTAGAGTTGATCTCTTGTGTGTAGAGTTGATCTCTTGTGTGTAGAGTTGATCTCTAGTGTGTAGAGTTGATCTCTTTTGTTCAGAGAGAATCTCTGGTGTGTTGTTTTGATTTGATTGTAAACACGGGAGTGTGATTGAGAGGGAGTGAGAGGGGTTCTCATATCTAAGAGTGGCTCTTAGGTAGAGGTCGCACGGGTAGTGGTTAGGTGAGAAGGTTGTAAACAGTGGCTGTTAGACCTTGAACTAACACTATTTTAGTGGATTTCCTCCCTGGCTTGGTAGCCCCCAGATGTAGGTGAGGTTGCACCGAACTGGGTTAACAATTCTCTTGTGTTATTTACTTGGTTAATCTGTTCATACTCCCAAATATAATCTGCATGTTCTGAAGCGTGATGTCGTGACATCCGGTACGACATCTGTCATCGGTATCAGAATTTCAATTGGTATCAGAGCGGGCACTCGAAATCACTGAGTGAGACCTAGGGAGATAAATTGTGATGAACATGGAGAAAGAAGGAGGACCAGTGAACAGACCACCAATTCTGGATGGAACCAACTATGAATACTGGAAAGCAAGGATGGTGGCCTTCCTCAAATCACTGGATAGCAGAACCTGGAAAGCTGTCATCAAAGGCTGGGAACATCCCAAGATGCTGGACACAGAAGGAAAGCCCACTGATGAATTGAAGCCAGAAGAAGACTGGACTAAAGAAGAAGACGAATTGGCACTTGGAAACTCCAAAGCTTTGAATGCTCTATTCAATGGAGTTGACAAGAATATCTTCAGACTGATCAACACATGCACAGTGGCCAAGGATGCATGGGAGATCCTGAAAACCACTCATGAAGGAACCTCCAAAGTGAAGATGTCCAGATTGCAACTATTGGCCACAAAATTCGAAAATCTGAAGATGAAGGAGGAAGAATGTATTCATGACTTCCACATGAACATTCTTGAAATTGCCAATGCTTGCACTGCCTTGGGAGAGAGGATGACAGATGAAAAGCTGGTGAGAAAGATCCTCAGATCCTTGCCTAAGAGATTTGACATGAAAGTCACTGCAATAGAGGAGGCCCAAGACATTTGCAACTTGAGAGTGGATGAACTCATTGGTTCCCTTCAAACCTTTGAGCTAGGACTCTCGGATAGGGCTGAAAAGAAGAGCAAGAATCTGGCTTTCGTGTCCAATGATGAAGGAGAAGAAGATGAGTATGACCTGGATACTGATGAAGGTCTGACTAACGCAGTTGTGCTCCTTGGAAAACAGTTCAACAAAGTAATGAACAGAATGGACAGGAGGCAGAAACCACATGTCCGGAACATCCCTTTCGACATTAGGAAAGGTAGTGAATACCAGAAAAGGTCAGATGAAAAGCCCAGTCACAGCAAAGGAATTCAATGCTGTGGGTGTGAAGGCTTTGGACACATCAAAGCTGAATGTCCCACTCATCTCAAGAAGCAGAGGAAAGGACTTTCTGTAAGTCGGTCTGATGATACAGAGAGTGAACAAGAAAGTGATTCTGACAGAGATGTGAATGCACTCACTGGGAGATTTGACTCTGCTGAAGATTCAAGTGATACAGATAGTGAAATCACTTTTGATGAGCTTGCTATATCCTATAGAGAACTATGCATCAAAAGTGAGAAGATTCTTCAGCAGGAAGCACAACTGAAGAAGGTCATTGCAAATCTGGAGGCTGAAAAGGAGGCACATGAAGAGGAGATCTCTGAGCTTAAAGGAGAAGTTGGTTTTCTGAACTCTAAACTGGAAAACATGACAAAATCAATAAAGATGCTGAATAAAGGCTCAGATACGCTTGATGAGGTGCTACAGCTTGGAAAGAATGTTGGAAACCAGAGAGGACTTGGATTTAATCCTAAGTCTGCTGGCAGAACAACCATGACAGAATTTGTTCCTGCCAAAAACAGCACTGGAGCCACGATGTCACAACATCGGTCTCGACATCATGGAACGCAGCAGAAAAGGAGCAAAAGAAAGAATTGGAGGTGTCACTACTGTGGCAAGTATGGTCACATAAAGCCCTTTTGCTATCATTTACATGGTCATTCACATCATGGAACTCAAAGTAGCAGCAGCAGAAGGAAGATGATGTGGGTTCCAAAACACAAGACTGTTAGTCTTGTTGTTCATACTTCACTTAGAGCATCAGCTAAGGAAGATTGGTACCTAGATAGCGGCTGTTCCAGACACATGACAGGAGTCAAAGAATTCCTGGTGAACATTGAACCTTGCTCCACTAGCTATGTGACATTTGGAGATGGCTCTAAAGGAAAGATCACTGGAATGGGAAAGCTAGTCCATGATGGACTTCCTAGTCTGGACAAAGTACTGCTGGTGAAGGGACTGACTGCAAACTTGATCAGCATCAGTCAGCTGTGTGATGAAGGATTCAATGTAAACTTCACAAAGTCAGAATGCTTGGTGACAAATGAGAAGAGTGAAGTTCTAATGAAGGGCAGCAGATCAAAGGACAACTGCTACCTATGGACACCTCAAGAAACTAGTTACTCCTCCACATGTCTATCCTCCAAAGAAGATGAAGTCAGAATATGGCATCAAAGATTTGGACATCTGCACTTAAGAGGCATGAAGAAAATCATTGACAAAGGTGCTGTTAGAGGCATTCCCAATCTGAAAATAGAAGAAGGCAGAATTTGTGGTGAATGTCAGATTGGAAAGCAAGTCAAGATGTCCCACCAGAAGCTTCAACATCAGACCACTTCCAGGGTGCTGGAACTACTTCACATGGACTTGATGGGGCCTATGCAAGTTGAAAGCCTTGGAGGAAAGAGGTATGCCTATGTTGTTGTGGATGATTTCTCTAGATTTACCTGGGTCAACTTTATCAGAGAAAAATCAGACACCTTTGAAGTATTCAAGGAGTTGAGTCTAAGACTTCAAAGACAAAAAGACTGTGGCAGAGAGTTTGAAAACAGCAGGTTTACTGAATTCTGCACATCTGAAGGCATCACTCATGAGTTCTCTGCAGCCATTACACCACAACAGAATGGCATAGTTGAGAGGAAAAACAGGACTTTGCAAGAGGCTGCTAGGGTCATGCTTCATGCCAAAGAACTTCCCTATAATCTCTGGGCTGAAGCCATGAACACAGCATGCTACATCCATAACAGAGTCACACTGAGAAGAGGGACTCCAACCACACTGTATGAAATCTGGAAAGGGAGGAAGCCAACTGTTAAGCACTTCCACATCTTTGGAAGTCCATGTTACATTTTGGCAGATAGAGAGCAAAGGAGAAAGATGGATCCCAAGAGTGATGCAGGAATATTCCTGGGATACTCTACAAACAGCAGAGCATATAGAGTATTCAATTCCAGAACCAGAACTGTGATGGAATCCATCAATGTGGTTGTTGATGATCTAACTCCAGCAAGAAAGAAGGATGTCGAAGAAGATGTCAGAACATCGGGAGATAATGTAGCAGATACAGCTAAAAGTGCAGAGAATGCAGAAAACTCTGATTCTGCTACAGATGAATCAAACATCAACCAACCCGACAAGGGACCCTCCATTAGAATCCAGAAGATGCACCCCAAGGAGCTGATTATAGGAGATCCAAACAGAGGAGTCACTACAAGATCAAGGGAGATTGAGATTGTCTCCAACTCATGTTTTGTCTCCAAAATTGAGCCCAAGAATGTGAAAGAGGCACTGGCTGATGAGTTCTGGATCAATGCTATGCAAGAAGAATTGGAGCAATTCAAAAGGAATGAAGTCTGGGAGCTAGTTCCGAGACCCGAGGGAACTAATGTGATTGGCACCAAGTGGATCTTCAAGAACAAAACCGATGAAGAAGGTGTTATAACCAGAAACAAGGCCAGACTTGTTGCTCAAGGCTACACTCAGATTGAAGGTGTAGACTTTGATGAAACATTCGCCCCAGTTGCTAGACTTGAGTCCATCAGATTGTTACCTGGTGTAGCTTGCATCCTCAAATTCAAGCTGTACCAAATGGATGTGAAGAGCGCATTTCTGAATGGATACCTGAATGAAGAAGCCTATGTGGAGCAGCCAAAGGGATTTGTAGATCCAGCTCATCCAGATCATGTATACAGGCTCAAGAAGGCTCTCTATGGATTGAAGCAAGCTCCAAGAGCTTGGTATGAAAGGCTAACTGAGTTCCTTACTCAGCAAGGGTATAGGAAGGGAGGAATTGACAAGACTCTCTTTGTCAAACAAGAGGCTGAAAACTTGATGATAGCACAGATATATGTTGATGACATTGTGTTTGGATGGATGTCGAATGAGATGCTTCGACATTTTGTCCAACAGATGCAATCTGAATTTGAGATGAGTCTTGTTGGAGAGCTGACTTATTTTCTGGGACTTCAAGTGAAGCAGATGGAAGACTCCATATTCCTCTCACAAAGCAAGTATGCAAAGAACATTGTCAAGAAGTTTGGGATGGAGAATGCCAGCCATAAAAGAACACCTGCACCTACTCACTTGAAGCTGTCAAAAGATGAAGCTGGCACCAGTGTTGATCAAAGTCTGTACAGAAGCATGATTGGGAGCTTACTATATTTAACAGCTAGCAGACCCGACATCACCTATGCAGTAGGTGTTTGTGCAAGATATCAAGCCAATCCTAAGATAAGTCACTTGACTCAAGTAAAGAGAATTCTGAAATATGTAAATGGCACCAGTGACTATGGGATTATGTACTGTCATTGTTCAGATTCAATGCTGGTTGGGTATTGTGATGCTGATTGGGCTGGAAGTGCAGATGACAGAAAAAGCACTTCTGGTGGATGCTTCTATCTGGGCAACAATCTTATTTCATGGTTCAGCAAGAAGCAGAACTGTGTGTCCCTATCTACTGCAGAAGCAGAGTATATTGCAGCAGGAAGCAGCTGTTCATAACTAGTTTGGATGAAGCAGATGCTCAAGGAGTACAATGTCGAACAAGATGTCATGACATTATACTGTGACAACTTGAGTGCTATTAATATTTCTAAAAATCCTGTGCAACACAGCAGAACCAAGCACATTGACATTAGACATCACTATATCAGAGAGCTTGTTGATGATAAAGTTATCACACTGGAGCATGTTGACACTGAGGAACAAATAGCAGATATTTTCACAAAAGCATTGGATGCAAATCAGTTTGAAAAACTGAGGGGCAAGCTGGGCATTTGTCTGCTAGAGGAATTATAGCAGCTACTGCTATCTGAACGTGCTCAAACGTCTCACTTAACATTAATAGCACGTTCACTACTAAGCCAAAACAAATTCGACCGTTGCTTCACACGTCCCTCTACATTCCTCATTCAAACTTATATTTTCGTGGTAATCTCGTTTTCAGCATTCCCCAACAGCTCTCAGAAATTTACGAAATCATTCCAAAGGCTCTGCATTTCCATGGCTACCTCACCAAAAGAAACTTCAGCTCCTGGTTCACCCTCTGTGCCATCATCTCCATCATCCACCAAAGCACCAGCAAACCAGGAACGACCTGAATTCAATATCCAGCCCATACAAATGATTCCTGGTTCAGCCCCTGTTCCTGAAAAACTGGTTCCCAAACGACAACAGGGTGTGAAGATTTCTGAAAACCCTAGCCTTACAACAAGTCCTAGGGAAGTAGACACGGAGATGGACAAGAAGATCTGCAGTATTGTGAGTAACATTCTGAAAAATGCTTCTGTCCCTGATGCTGATGAAGATGTTCCAACATCTTCCATCCCAGATGTTGCTGTTCCTGATGCTGAGAAAGATGTTCCAACATCTTCCACACCAAATACTGAAGCCGTCTCTTCACCCAGCAAAGAGGAATCAACAGAGAAAGAGGAACAAGCCACAGAGGAGACCCCTGCACCACGGGCACCAGAACCTGCTCCAGGTGACCTCATTGACCTAGAAGAGGTAGAATCTGATGAGGAACCCATTGCCAACAAGTTGGCACCTGGCATTGCGGAAAGACTACAAAGCAGAAAAGGAAAAACCCCCATTAAGAGGTCTGGACGAATCAAGACTATGGCCCAGAAGAAAAGCACTCCAATCACTCCTACCTCATCCAGACGAAGCAAAGTCGCAATTCCTCTCAAGAAGAGGAAAGAAATTTCCTCATCTGATTCTGATGATGATGTCGAACTAGATGTCTCAACATCAAAGAGGACCAAGACATCAGGGAAGAAGGTGCCTGGTAATGTCCCTGATGCACCATTGGACAACATCTCATTCCATTCCATTGGCAATGCAGAAAGGTGGAAATTCGTGTATCGACGCAGGCTTGCTGTAGAAAGAGAACTGGGAAGAGATGCCTTGGATTGCAAGGAGATCATGGACCTCATCAAGGCTGCTGGACTGCTGAAGACTGTCACCAAGTTGGGAGATTGCTATGAAAGTCTAGTAAGGGAATTCATTGTCAACATTCCCTCTGACATAACAAACAGGAAGAGTGATGAGTATCAAAGAGTGTTTGTCAGAGGAAAATGTGTTAAATTCTCCCCTGCTGTGATCAACAAATACCTGGGCAGACCAACAGATGGAGTGGTGGATATTACTGTTTCTGAGCATCAAATTGCCAAGGAAATCACTGCCAAACAAATCCAGCATTGGCCAAAGAAAGGGAAGCTGTCTGCAGGGAAGCTAAGTGTGAAATATGCAATCCTGCACAGGATTGGAGCTGCAAACTGGGTACCCACCAATCATACTTCCACTGTTGCCACAGGTTTGGGTAAAATTCTGTATGCTGTTGGAACCAAGTCCAAATTTAATTTTGGAAACTATATTTTTGATCAAACTGTTAAGCATTCAGAATCATTTGCTGTCAAATTACCCATTGCCTTCCCAACTGTATTGTGTGGCATTATGTTGAGTCAACATCCCAATATTTTAAACTACACTGACTCTGTGATGAAGAGAGAATCTCCTCTATCCCTGCATTACAAACTGTTTGAGGGGACACATGTCCCAGACATTGTCTCGACATCAGGGAAAGCTGCTGCCTCAGGTGCTGTGTCCAAGGATGCCTTGATTGCTGAACTCAAGGACACATGCAAGGTGCTGGAAGCAACCATCAAAGCCAACACAGAGAAGAAAATGGAGCTGGAATGGATGATCAGAAGACTCTCAGAAAGTGGCATTGATGATGGTGAAGCAGCTGAGGAAGAAGAAGAAGCAGCTGAGGAAGAAGAAGAAGCAGCTGAGGCAGAGGAAGATGCAGCAGAGGATACAGATTCAGATGATGATGATGATTCTGAAGCCACCCCATGATCATCAGACCCTTATGTTTTTTTTGCTTTTTACTTTTATTAGCTAAAGGGGCATGTCCCTTTGAACAATGGTTACTATTGGTCTGTAATATTTGCACCTTAAGCTCATGCATTCTACTTTTGTCAAATTCTGTCTAAAAAGGGGGAGTAATAGTTATGCATGTTTTGGGAGTAATGGTATTAATATGTATGCATAGTAGTATTATGCATGATGTGTGATTTTGAGAAGTAGGATACGATGTATGCATGATTCATGATTTTGAGGGGGAGACTGCTGCTGATGATGACTGATGTAAGCTACTAGTAGCTGATAGAAGATGCTGCAGTAAGAGCATGAAGACAGGGGGAGCAAAAAGCTGATGTCACATGAGATGTCTCGACATCCTGGAAAAGACTAGTAGCTGATAGAAGATGCTGCAGTAAGCTGGAGACAGGGGGAGCAGAAGCAGAAAGCTGATGTCACGTGAGATGTCTTGACATCCTGGAAACGACTTGCAACTTGTCTAAACTACAGATTCCGCTGTGCTTGATTACTCTGATAATGAAAGTTGCTGATCCCACTTGCATAACTGCTCGTACCTGCTCAGGAAGTGTCTAAGTATGTTTTAGACAAAATTTGCCAAAGGGGGAGATTGTTAGTGCTTAGCTCTACTGAGTTTTAAAAGATTGGCTAAGATTTTGTTAAAACATAAGCACTTAGACAATGAAGGAAAGCTGGAGTTGCTGCACATGATGTCCAACGTTATGTCAAAGAATAAGATCGGGCTGCACAATGCACAAGGCAAGATGAAATGTCAAATGAAGATTTGAAGCTGCAGGATTCACGATGTCGGATACAATGTCCAGGACATCCTGCCTGAAAATACTGGAATTGCTAAAAGCATTGAAACTGCAGGATCCACGATGTCGGATACAATGTCCAGGACATCCTGCCCGAAAATACTAGAGTTGCTAAAAGCATTGAAGCTGCAGGATCCACGATGTCGGATACGATGTCCAGGACATCTGGCCCGAAAATACTGGACATATAAATCTGTTATATCTTTAACAGATTATTGTGCAGTTAGCAAGAGATAAGATGATCTATCTTTAGGAACGAATTAAAAGATAATTAAAGTTCGAATTACAAACTAGAAGAGTTCGTTCAGGGATTAAAGATTAAAGATTAAAGATAAAAACTAAAAGATCAAACTGTATCTTTTAGATCTTTAAGTGCAGATTTTTCAGAAGAATGATAGATCTCATCCAGCACAAGAAGTTGCAGTCCAGATACGCTCACTGCTATATAAACACGAAGGCTGCACGAGTTTTGTACCAAGTCCGGGATTGAAGAGTTGTTTTGTGAGTTTTGGGACTTGAGTGTTTTGTAAGCCACCTTGATGGTACCCTAACATCAAGTGTTGGACCTGAGTGTGTAGAGTTGATCTCTTGTGTGTAGAGTTGATCTCTTGTGTGTAGAGTTGATCTCTAGTGTGTAGAGTTGATCTCTTTTGTTCAGAGAGCAATCTCTGGTGTGTTGTTTTGATTTGATTGTAAACACGGGAGTGTGATTGAGAGGGAGTGAGAGGGGTTCTCATATCTAAGAGTGGCTCTTAGGTAGAGGTCGCACGGGTAGTGGTTAGGTGAGAAGGTTGTAAACAGTGGCTGTTAGACCTTGAACTAACACTATTTTAGTGGATTTCCTCCCTGGCTTGGTAGCCCCCAGATGTAGGTGAGGTTGCACCGAACTGGGTTAACAATTCTCTTGTGTTATTTACTTGGTTAATCTGTTCATACTCCCAAATATAATCTGCATGTTCTGAAGCGTGATGTCGTGACATCCGGTACGACATCTGTCATCGGTATCAGAATTT
>NW_021144558.1:0-68828 GCF_004193775.1 Glycine soja | reverse complement strand
AAAGCATAAAAATCAACATGTAACTTTACCGCTTTTGCAAGAACTACGTAGGTCTGATTTCCTCATCGCAATTGAGGATACGTAGGAGCAAAAGCCCCGCTTTGTCGACCACCCCCAAGAGATCGTTAATGGTCCAAATGCCCTTAACGTTTCTCTCCTTTCAAAAACAAGAGATCGTTAATGGTCCAACGCCTTAACGTTTCTCCCCTTTCAAAATCAAAAGACCGTTTAATGGTTCAACACCTTAAATGACCTTTTGTTCAATAAAAACATATTTTGCAAAAAAGACAAAAACAACTTAACCAAACACTTTGTTCCAAAAGAACTACGTAGGTCTGATTTTCTCATCCCCAAATTGAGGAATACGTAGGAGCAAAGGGAAACACCCTTGTCGACCACAAAAAGAGAAAATATAAAAAGGGTATAAAGGATATAGAGACATAAAAAGGGAACATAAAAATCAAAGTCATGTTTGCACATTCGATTAAAGGCTGTCGTCCCTTGGGACGGACGTGTGGGGTGCTAATACCTTCCCGTGCGTAAATACAACTCCCGAACCTTTCACTTAAAAGTTCGTAGATCGCGTCTTTTCCGGTTTTTCCGACGTTTTCCTCAATAAACGTTGGTGGCGACTCCGCGCGTATTCCTTTCGTGGAACACGCATCCCGCGAGTCATGCGTCGCCCTCGCCGCCGAAGGTAGGTTGCGACAGTTGGCGACTCCACTGGGGACTTTTTTTAGAGAGTTAGGCCATTTAATCTTGTGCAAATTTTGCCATGACTTACTCCTTTGTTGGCTTCCCCTTATTATGTTCTGTATATATAACTCTTTGATGCTTTTAGTGCATTTTTTTTGTATGCATGAGGTAAATATTTATTCATTTGATGCACACAAACACTAACACTATTTGCACACACGGTGAGTTGAAAAAGGGCCCTATACCCGGGTTCGTGGGAACATAAGGAGTGGAGGTGAATCCGTGATCATGCTAGGTCTCCGACTTGCTTGATTACAGTGAACCCTCATCTAGAGTTTTTCTCTTTGAAAACATATTGTTGCTAGTAGTCCCTACTGCTGCAGTATGTTCTTCGAAGGGGATGATACCTCTAGAAACCATCAAGAGAGATATGACTACCTTGGGGTTATCACTAAAAGCCTAGTTAGCTCTCTCCCTTATAGGTCCCTTAAATAGGGGCACGGAGCAAACACGCTGCGTGCCATTTTTCACACTGCCATGCATAAGTATCATATACCCTTTTGCTTATATTTGTTTGTGAATATTGTCGTACTATGTACATCCCTGTGTTGTGCCTTTCGCATATGCATCATGCGTGGGTTTCGTCTTTGATCCCCTCACTTTAGCAAACCGACGGAGGGTCCGTGTCGCCTTCTTAAAAAACATACGTTGGGTGCCATGCTGCCCAAACGTTGTATCCAAGAAGGAAACAATTTCTCGGGTTCCCGTATTCGTAAATTGCATCTGTGTCATATGCATTTCTTCATGCATTCATCCATTCCACCCATGATAGATGTAGGAGTTTTGTTTCGCACTAGATTTTATTTCACTTTAGTAAAACATGGGATCATGTCAAAAGCCTTCGCTTAAAAAGAGGTTCTATCAAGTCAAAATCAAGAGCTTAGAGGTCACCAGTTTACGAAAGTTAGGGCAATTAATGGGTCAACTTCAACGGCAAGCCTTCCACAAAGCCTATGGTAAGATTTGGGACCTAGCTAGGGTAGAAGTCTCCATGGAACCGATTGCATCCCTTTCCCAGTATTATGACCAGCCCCTAAGGTGCTTCACATTTGAGGACTTCCAGCTAGTGCCGACTGTGAAAGAGTTTGAAGAAATCCTGGGATGCCCAGTGGGAGGAAGGAAGCCATATCTTTTCTCTGGGTTCTATCCCTCCACGACAAGAGTTGCCAAGGTGGTGAAAATCTCAGCACAAGAGTTGGACCGGGTAAAGCAAAACAGGAATGGGGTAGTCGGAGTACCAAGGAAGTGTTTGGAGGAAAGGGCAAAGGCCTTGGCAAATCAAGGCGAATGGGCTTTCTTTTATTGACATCTTGGCGCTTTTGATCTTTGGAGTTGTCCTCTTTCCGAATATGGAAGGGTTAGTGGACCTAGCAGCGATTGACGCTTTCCTCGCCTTTCATCATGGCAAGGAAAGCCTAGTCGTCGCCATTTTGGCCATGTATGACACGTTCGACCAGGGATGTGAAAAGAGCGGCGCAAGAATTGTTTGTTGTGCACCAACTCTTGGCTAGCATGGAGGGGCGTCTGTTAAATGGTTCCCTCGCTAGAAGGAAGGAAGAATCAGGATTCTATCTTCATGCGAAGGATGTCCCATGAGAGGAGTGCCATCAGATGAAAGCATCACGCCTTTCATCGCACGGGGTTTCAGTGACCACAACGCGAGGGTACTCCAAGGAGTTCGCAAGGCATGGATGCAGCGTGAAGAAAGGACAGAGAGCTTAGGGGAAGCAGTAATGGGATCATCGGCGGCTATCATAAGTGGCTGAGAGTCCGAACACAAGGATTGGATTGGCTCCCAAATCTAAAGACTGTGAGGGACGATGAGGTTAAAGCTTCGGAAGAAAGTGATGAGGTACAAGCCCTAAAGGCAGAGCTTGAAAGAGCCCGAGTAGTCGAAGAGAAGTTCAAGTCCATAGCCATCAAAGTCTGAAAAGAGTATGATGAACTAAGGGACGTCAATATGGCCACCGCTGAAGCCTTGGAACGAGAAACGAAGAAGGCCCGAAAGGAAGAGCACGTGCCAGCAAAGTTTTGAGGGGCTTTATAGGGCAGCAATAGTAAGCTCAAGCTCCGAAGAGGTGAAAGGAATCATCACGGGTCAAAGGCATGATCTTGAAGGACGAGCTAAAGGCTTACCTTAGGTCGAAAAGAAATTTGTCCCAACAGTTAAGCGAGACTGAAGGGAATATGTGGGCCGTCATCGATGAGTGCAAAGAGAAGCTAAATCTAGCGGCGACTCATGAGCAAAGGCTAGAGGATGAGTACGCCAAGATATCAGCAGAAAGCGAAGCAAGGGAAAGGGTAATTGATTCGTTGCACCAAGAGGCAACAATGAGGATGGACCGATTTGCTCTTACTTTGAACAGGAGTCAAGAACTTCCCCGATTGCTAGCCAAGGCCAAAGCAATGGCGGACACCTACTCCGCCCCCAAGAAGATCCACGGACTTCTCAGCTATTGTCAACATATGATAGACTTAATGGACCATATGATTAGAAACCGCTAGGAAGTTTGTATTGTCGCTCAGATCTTGACTAGTTATAACTTTTTAAATAAAATGAGTTGGTCCCATGTTTCTACTCCAAAAAGCTTGTGCAAATCAAGTCACTCCCGCATTTTATCTCTAGCATGCATTGTATGTTGGTCTCGTCCTTTGTCACGGGAAGCCGGAAGGTCCATATCACCTTCTTAATTGTACACATGGGGCGCTGCGCCCCCAAATGCGCAAGTAAGAAGAGATAATTTTCCGGGCTCTCGTGTCCGTAAAATGCATTCATATCATGCATCGCATAAGCATCTCTTCATAACATCATAATGAACATATCGTTCCTGCATTTGTCCGTTATCATATTCCAGCCTCACATTTTGCATGAGTCATGGCATCATCGTGCATATGCGTTCAACAAACTTTTTTGATCTGCAAAATTGCATACCATTTGTTTTCATGTTTGCTCATCCTTTTGTTTTCCTCTACAAAAACAAAAAAGGGGAAGCGTGAAACTTCACACTACATTCTTAGTTGCATGTGTTAGGCACCATGAGCCAACCATGTTGGGATCATAAACCCATTTCTAAAAAAAAACACACAACAACAAAACAAAATAATTGAACATGGTACCTAATGCATGGTTAACTAGGAAATGGTGTTTCTTCGGGCATCTCAATTTCATAATTACATTTTCCATGCATAAGCTTAAAGTATGCCCGAGTCATTCATCCCTATGAGATGTTGTTGAAGTATTGGCGATCAGAATTGCCATTCCTTGGATTATAGGGTTGAACCAAGCTCATGCTTTTACAAAAAGGTTCATCAAGTCAAGTTGAAATATGGAAGTAACTGTCTTGCAAAATTGGGGCAAAAGATGAATCGAGTCACATCACTGCTTCGTCTACTGCCAAACATATTTAGGATTGTTGATGTCCTTGTTACTTCCAGTTTCACCTTGACAAAGATGTCATGGACCATGTTGAAAATCTAAATTGATTCAACCCCATATCCTGCGTAAAAATTCGCAATACTTCGACTGTACATCATTCGCATGCATCCATGCTTTTCATTGGTTGCATTGCTCATTGCATTCTTTCCTTGAAAAATAAAATAAAATGAACTTATCAAAAGAAAAGGACACGCTTTACGGCGCCCTTACCAAACTCGTGCTAGAGCTAGAGTAATGGGTGAAGCAGAGGAGGTGCAAGAGAAGATGAAGGCCGAAAATGGAGGCCATAAAAGAGCAAATGGCCACAATGATGAAGGCCATGATGAGCATGAAGAAGATAATGGAAGCCAATGCGGTTATAGTTGCCGCTATTAGCGCTGTCGCTAAGGTGAACCCGATGCTCCCATCTGGCCTCAAGCAAATGAATCATCCAACCTCAAATATGGTAGGCAAAGATTTGGGAAGTACGGATGACCCCATGATGTGCAAATTCAAAACGAGCACGCCTTCCCATCATATGGCTTGCCTCCCAACTATACACCACCCAATGTGGCATACACTCTCAATGAAAATCTCAATAACTCCACTCCGATACTCATTGAGAACCAATAACCTCATCAGGCACATATCTCTCAAACCATGGGGGAGACACATGAAATTCCCCACCACAATCTAGCTGACTTCGAGCCTTGGCTCGGATATGCCACTGAAGGGCAAGCAGTTGGTGGTATACCCTTTGAAAACACTTTGGAGGGCCCTCAGTTTCGCCCACAACCACAACCATTGCATTTTGCGGTGGGAAGAGCCCCTCCTGCTATGGCCGAAAAGGGAAAGGCGGATCATCTAAAGGAAAGGCTCAGGGCCATTGAAGGAGGTGAAGATTATGCCTTTGCTAACCTAAAAGAGTTGTTCCTAGTACCCAATATCATCACCCCTCCCAAGTTCAAGGTGCTGGACTTTGACAAGTACAAGGGGACTACTTGTCCCAAGAACCATCTAAAGATGTATTGTCAGAAGATGGGGGAATACGCAAAAGATGAGGAATTGTTGATACATTCCTTCCATGAAAGTCTTACTGGGGTAGCTGTTACCTGGTACACTAACTTGGAACCTTCCCGAGTCCATTCTTGGAAGGACCTAATGGTTGCCTTTGTTAGGCAGTATTAGTACAATTTTGATATGGTTCTGGATAGGATGCAACTACAGAACATTTGCAAAAAGGGGGACGGATCTTTCAAAGAACACGCCCAAAAGGTGGAGGGACTTGGCGACTCAAGTAGCACCCCCAAAATAGAGAAAGAGATTATCACAATGATAGTAGACACGTGACCGGTGTTCTACTATGAAAAAATGGTGGGTTACACACCTTCAAGTTTTACAGATTTGGTCTTCGCCAGCAAAAAGATCGAAGTGGATCCGAAAAGAGGCAAATTTGATCATCCTACTAGGACGACTGAGAAAACTGGGGCAAATGAAGAGGGTGAGAAAGAGGGAGAAACCCATGCTATGACTGCCATTCCTATACGGCCAAGTTTCCCACCAACCCAACAATGTCATTACTCAGCCAATAACAAACCTCCTCCTTACCCACCACCCAGTTATCCACAAAGGCCATCCCTAAATCAACCACAAAGTCTGTCTACCGCACTTCCAATGACGAAGACCACTTTTAGCACAAACAAAAAAACACCAACAAAAAGGAATTTTGCAGCAAAAAGCCTGTAGGGTTCACCCCAAATTCCGTTGTCATATGCTAAACTTGATCCCATATCTACTCGATAATTCAAAGGTAGCCATAACCCCAACCAAGGTTCCTCAACCTCCATTTTTCTAAGGATACGACTCGAACGCAACGTGTGCTTATCATGGAGGAGCCCCGGGGCATTCCATTGAGCATTGTATGACCCCGAAGCATAAAGTGTGAAGTCTAATTGATACGGGCTGGCTGAAATTTGAGGAGAATCGCTTGTTGAATCCTAACATTAACAAGCAACACCATACATGGGGCAATTCTGGAAGCTGTTGTTATGACTCATCAGGATTTTCAAGTTTATGCCATAAACCACAGTTACAATGTTAAATGATATAGATAAAATGAACATCCTCTCACGAACACATGTTTGCTTATTCAACTTTCACCGGAATGTGGGTGTAAGCCATTGGTCTGTTTGCTCAAGCAACCTGCGCTCCTGAGTGTTGACTTCCAAGACCGTTCAATCAGAGATTACTCATCTTGCACGTTGGTGGGGGTACCGTAAAACAACGAGCAAAGTTCAAAACAAATAAGTTTCAAAATAAAAAATAAAAAGGCATTTGATTGACTGTGTTTTCAAGTAAAAATATAGACGTTCATGTGACCTCATTTTGTCTTTTTAGAGAGAAGTGAGTTATCAAGAATAGGATGTTGGACAAATGGCCTCAGTTACCTTAAGAAAAAGGGGGGTTGAATTAAGATGCAAAGACTATTCCCCAATTGAACTATCAATCTCTCTTTTCGGATTAACAATGCACACAGGGATAACCCTTCCCTTGTGTTCAGGAATCCTCTACAACAAGAGACCCACGGTCTCTTAATCCCTTTTCAGAAATAAGAAGAAGAGAAGAAGAGGTCTCTCGTAAAAGAGGTAGATTGTAAAATGAAGATCAATCAAAAATTCCTTATTGAATAAGCAAGTGGTTGACCAAGGAATCTTTTTGAGAGGATAAGACATTTCAGTTCAGAAAAACTCTTGATCTTTCGAGAGGATAAAACTGTTTGGGCAATGAAAACTCTCTTTAAAACATTTGAATGGCCATTTGAATAGATATGTCTCTTGGAAATTATTTTCTGAAAATCCCCTCTGGTAATCAATTACAAGACTTATGTAATCGATTACAGGTTTTAAAAATTTGAATTAAAACATTTTCAACTAATGGTAATCGATTACCAGAGAGCAAATCTCAATTTGAAATGATAGAATTCTTTGGTCAAACCTTTTGCTTCTTCAATTTGGAAACTTCTTCCTAAAGATTCTAAGAGATCAAACTTGATCATATATCTTGACTTTCTTGGATTCTTGTCTTGAATAAAACTTGGAAGCACTTGATCCTTTGGCATCATCAAAACATCAAAACATCTTGCTTCTACATAGGAGTCATTAGACTTAATCCATCAACTGAAAGATCCTTCAACTATTTCTCGTCCTTGGAAAATTCTTTTTTGCAAGAATCAACTGCTTCTTTCATTCTTCCTCACTACGAGGTCGTGAAAACAAGACAACGATTGGTACCTCTAAGCCCTACACTGGGGCAACGAAAGGCACCATGCAAAAACTTCAAGCGAACCTAGGGGCAGATTAGAAGTTCTCACCCAATAGGTTCCCTCCTACAAGGTCATGACGAAAGGCAACGATTGGTACCTCAAAGCCTTACACTGGGGCAATGAGGGGCACCGTGCATGAGCCTCAAGTGAACATAGGGGCCGATCAAAAGTTCACACCCGTCGATGTTTTTAAACAAGAAAAAAAGGGGAGACAAGCCCTGGAATTTCAATAGATTGATTAATTATCAAACGACTCCATTCCCGTCACTCCAAAATGGTCAAGTGACTAAATCAAAAAGAACATACACTTTGAGGGAGTTCCCGGAGAGATTTGCAAAAGATAGGATAAGGTCGCATGAATTATCACCTCTTTCAAAAGGACAGTCAATCTATGTTTTCCAAAAAAAAAAAAAAAAAAAAAAAAAAAATCAAATCAAAATCAAAATCACAAAATAGGGAAAGAATGTCATGAACATTGTACAACTTTCCATTACATTCAATTGTTTCATATGAAGTCCGCTTTTACCAAATTTCATGACAAAGGTTGCATGCATCTGCATCCCTAAAAATCATGTTAACTGCATAGATTTCCTACATCTAATGTCCAAATCTTGTGGATTTGGGATGACCGGCCCTCTCGATGAGTCGATCTCTTGCTTTCTCATAAGGGTGGACCCTTGGGTACTTGTACCTATCACTTTTAGAGGACTACACGTCCTCGCCAACAGAGGGCTGCACGCCCTCACCTTCAGAGGACTACATGTCCTCGCCTTGAGAGGGCTACACGCCCTCACCTTGGGTACTAGTTACCCTCACCGTTGAGAGGACTACACGTCCTCGCCTTGAGAGGACTACACGTCCTCACCATCAGAGGGCTGCACGCCCTCACCTCCAGAGGACTACATGTCCTCGCCTTGAGAGGGCTACACGCCCTCACCTTGGGTACTAGTTACCCTCACCGTTGAGAGGACTACACGTCCTCGCTTTTAGAGGACTACATATCCTCGCCAACAGAGGGCTGCACGCCCTCACCTTCAGAGGACTACATGTCCTCGCCTTGAGAGGGCTACACGCCCTCACCTTGGGTACTAGTTACCCTCACCGTTGAGAGGACTACACATCCTCGCCTTGAGAGGACTACACGTCCTCACCATCAGAGGGCTGCACGCCCTCACCTCCAGAGGACTACATGTCCTCGCCTTGAGAGGGCTACACGCCCTCACCTTGGGTACTAGTTACCCTCACCGTTGAGAGGACTACACATCCTCGCCTTGAGAGGACTACACGTCCTCACCATCAGAGGGCTGCACGCCCTCACCTCCAGAGGACTACATGTCCTCGCCTTGAGAGGGCTACACGCCCTCACCTTGGGTACTAGTTACCCTCACCGTTGAGAGGACTACACGTCCTCGCCTTGAGAGGACTACACGTCCTCACCATCAGAGGGCTGCACGCCCTCACCTCCAGAGGACTACATGTCCTCGCCTTGAGAGGGCTACACGCCCTCACCTTGGGTACTAGTTACCCTCACCGTTGAGAGGACTACACATCCTCGCCTTGAGAGGACTACACGTCCTCACCATCAGAGGGCTGCACGCCCTTACCTCCAGAGGACTACATGTCCTCGCCTTGAGAGGGCTACACGCCCTCACCTTGGGTACTAGTTACCCTCACCGTCAGAGGACTACACGTCCTCGCCTTGAGAGGACTACACGTCCTCACCACCAGAGGGCTTGACGCCCTCACCTCCAGAGGACTATAAGTCCTCGCCTTGAGAGGTCTACACGCCCTCACCTTGGGTACTAGTTACCTTCACCTTTAGAGGACTACACGTCCTCGCCTTCAAAGGGTCATGTACCTTCAACTTCAGAGGACTACACGTCCTCGCCGTCAAAGGGTCATGTGCCTTCATCTTTGTAGGGCTACATGCCCTCACCTTCAGAGGACTACACGTCCTCACCTTTAGAGGACTACACGTCCTCGCCATCAGAGGACTACATGTTCCCCATTTTCAAAGGGGGGCATGCCCTCACCTTCAGAGGATTGCACGTCCTTGCCATCATAGGACTACACTCCCTCGTCTTCGAAAGGCGACACGTCCTGAACTTCAGAGGGCTACACGCCCTCGCATTTAGAGGACTACGCGTCCTCACTTTCAGTGGGCTCCATATCCATACCTTAAGATAATTTAAGGTCCTCTGTCCTTAAATGCTTAACCGAGACTTGCACTCCCGGTTAAGGGACCAGTAGTTTCCTTTTAATGGTTCCTGGGCCACCCCCTGATATTGGAGGAGGGCCAACTGTGCGAGCACAACCAGAGAGGGAGGCTATCACACAGCTACTATGCATACTGGGGCAAGATTTCACCCGTGCCGCTGCAAAGAGAAGAGTGCAGACCATGCGCACCAACATGACCACTCTTACACAGATATAGATGACATTGCTACTTAGCAACATTCTGCCCAGCGACCGCAATGCCAATCTCCCCCTGCGGAAGTATCAGTTGGTCTGTGTCGTCCCGACATGGGTAAGTATGCATATGGTTCAACTGATTTCTGATACCATTTATTTGTTTGCAGGGATCGCACCCACAAAGACACTCAGTGAACCTGAAGAAGTCCAACAGGGCCCTGGGGTTTCCAGCTCTGGTTACGGGCCTCTATCAGTCCTACAGGGTGCCCGTACCCCCCCGGCAAGGTCACGTCATCATAGGTAAGTATGCACATCGCTCAACTGATTTCTGATTTCATCTATTGTTTGCAGGAATCGCGACTGCAAGACACCTAGTGGACCCGAAGAAGTCCAACAGGGTCTTGGAATTGTCAAGCTCTAATTACGGGTCTCTGTCAGTTCTACGGAGTACCTGTCACCTCCAGCAAGGGCATCAGGCCCCCTACTAATCGAGCTTTCATCAAGAAGTACTGCGCCCCAGACAGGCGCAGGGCGAAACACCACAGCAGCATTGGGATGGTCGGCAGCGGGAAATAGACGCACCGCCACCACCTTTAGAGTTCACCTCTGCTCATCCACAAAAAAGTTAGAGCGTTGCCTACGACACATGGCCGACCCATAGGCGACCAAGTCCAAAGCCAAAGGTAAGCAAAGTACTAGGTCAGTGACCGACAAGTCATAAGGCGTCCAGCTAAAGACGTTAAAGAAGCGCTACTAGGAGGCAACCTAGTACCTTTTGAATCTGTGCTTGTTATTTGATCACTTTTCATAGTAAGACACACCTAGTTGCTCATGATCCTAGGAATTTAAATAAAACGAGCACAAGCTCGGAAGGTAGTCATACCTCACAAAATATATATATGTATGTTTAGGTAGAAAGATACCTTAGATATGCATGTATGTAAACAAAAACACACTTCACAAAATATATATATGTATGTTTAGGTAGCAAGATACCTTAGATATGCATGTATGTAGCAAAAAGATACCTCACAAAATATATATATGTATGTTTAGGTAGCAAGATACCTTGGATATGCATGTATACAGCAAAAATACCTTACAAAACATATATATGTATGTTTAGGTAGCAAGATACCTTGGATATGCATGTATATAGCAAAAATACCTCGCAAAAATATACACATGTTTAGGTAGCAAAATACCTCATGAAAAAAAAAAACAAAAAAAAACAAACAAGAAAAAGAAATAAACAAATGATAAAAAAGGAAAAGAAAAATAAGTTGTCAAGCTGAAAAACCAACATGCTTTTGAAAAGAGATGACTTCCAACTTTTCTTTGGAAAAATTCACTGATCATAACTAGTTTTTGAAAAAATGTGTATACACCTGAAGGGTGAATGCTGTGAAGATTTTCCCAGACGCCCAAAATGGACTCGGATGAATGCACAAATTGATAAAAGAACATATTTTGGAAACGTTGGGTTGACTAAAATAGAGGAAATGAATCCTGAGCCCTAGCATCACATGACCATAAAAATTTGAAACTTGAGTGTCCGCATAGGTGCATGCATAACCAGTTTTGCATAAAGTTTCCAAATCATCATTTTTGCATTTGTGTCATGGAAATAATGTGGGGCATCCCTTTTATCCTTGAACCAAACCAAGCCCTGACATGTATCATGTCTAGCCATTCTACGAGCTTTGAGCCAAAATCCCGACTCACCATAAACCTTGACCCAGGGTGAGAATGTCAATCCTTACCCTCGGAAGCAAAAAGGAGAAGGAAAATTTCCAATGAAAGCAAAAAAAAAGAAGAAAAGAAGAAGAAGAAGAAGAAGAAGAAGAGAAAAGAAGGAAAATTCCCCAATCAAAGAGTGGGAGAAAGCAAAAAGAAAAGAAAGGAAATTCCCAATCAAAGAATGGGAGAAAGTACAAAAGGAAGAAGAAGAAGGAAAGAAAGCTCCTGATCAGGGATCGAAGGAAAAAAACAGAAGAAATGTGCAGAGAGGTCTTTGGACCGGACAATATTTGAACAATACAGAATTGTCACCAAATGAACAAAAAAAGAAGGAAAGGAAACCACGACCTAAAATAGTCTTCTCCCTTTGATTACCAACCAAAATCCCGTGCGCTAGCGACCTTTTTTTCTCGCCCCGCACTAAACAAAAAAAAAAAACAACAGAAAAAGAAAAAGCCAGAAAAATCAAAAGCCAAAAACACACAAAAGCCGAAAAACTCCCCAAAAGAACCCATTCCCAAGGGAAGCCCTATTGATCCATGATCACGCATGTGATTTTTGATTTGATAGGAAATAATTTGCAAAGTCAAGTCATGACATATCTATGGTTCGGAATTAGGATGAAACACTTACCTGTGCGAGATTGATACACTTTGAGTGATTTCTTCTATTTTTGTCGAACCCGGTGTTTCCTCTAAATGTTCATTTAGAAACGAAATGCTAACATCCAAAATCTCATTTATGGTTATGGGGAATTTCATCAGCAGACTCTCCTTCCCCGGTAGACGCATTGTTTTTCACTCAAAAAAAAAAAAAGCATATGCTGCTCTAAATCAGTTGGAATATTTGTCTCTTTGCTAAAGCATGTTTGCATTTTAGTGGAGAAAACACCGAGACTTTTTCAAGTCTCACAAGTTATCCAGAACTACGTAGGTCTGAGTTCCTCATTGGAGGATACGTAGGAGCAAGAGCCTCGCTTTTGTCGACCATACCGCCTTTTTTTGCCATGACTCAAGAGCTGGTAGCCCGCGGAGACACCTTACGGTTATCCGCACCTCGTCATTCAGTGACCCCAAGTGTGATTGACGAGCAGAGACCAATATGGTCATCTGCGCCCTTTCCGGAGATGTCAGCATCTTCCGATGGAGACTTTTCAAGTCTCACAAGTTATCCAGAACTACGTAGGTCTGAGTTCCTCATTGGAGGATACGTAGGAGCAAGAGCCTTGCTTTTGTCGGCCGCCCCATAATCTTTGTCATACTGACCCTGAGGTCATGTGACATGCACCCTTGTATCATCCAGAGGCGGCGGGCCCGATGATACGCGGAGATACCTTACGGTTATCCGCACCCTTTTGTCATCCAGAGGCGGCGGGCCCGATGACAAGCAGAGACCAAGTTTGGTCATTCTGCACCCTTGTATCATCCAGAGGCGGCGGGCCCGATGATACGCGGAGATACCTTACGGTTATCCGCACCCTTTTGTCATCCAGAGGCGGCGGGCCCGATGACAAGCAGAGACCAAGTTTGGTCATTCTGCACCCTTGTATCATCCGGAGGCGGCGGGCCCGATGATACGCGGAGATACCTTACGGTTATCCGCACCCTTTTGTCATCCAGAGGCGGCGGGCCCGATGACAAGCAGAGACCAAGTTTGGTCATTCTGCACCCTTGTATCATCCAGAGGCGGCGGGCCCGATGACAAGCAGAGACCAAGTTTGGTCATTCTGCACCCTTGTATCATCCAGAGGCGGCGGGCCCGATGATACGCGGAGATACCTTACGGTTATCCGCACCCTTTTGTCATCCAGAGGCGGCGGGCCCGATGACAAGCAGAGACCAAGTTTGGTCATTCTGCACCCTTGTATCATCCGGAGGCGGCGGGCCCGATGATACGCGGAGATACCTTACGGTTATCCGCACCCTTTTGTCATCCAGAGGCGGCGGGCCCGATGACAAGCAGAGACCAAGTTTGGTCATTCTGTACCCTTGTATCATCCAGAGGCGGCGGGCCCGATGATACGCGGAGATACCTTACGGTTATCCGCACCCTTTTGTCATCCAGAGGCGGCGGGCCCGATGACAAGCAGAGACCAAGTTTGGTCATTCTGCACCCTTGTATCATCCAGAGGCGGCGGGCCCGATGATACGCGGAGATACCTTACGGTTATCCGCACCCTTTTGTCATCCAGAGGCGGCGGGCCCGATGACAAGCAGAGACCAAGTTTGGTCATTCTGCACCCTTGTATCATCCAGAGGCGGCGGGCCCGATGACAAGCAGAGACCAAATTTGGTCATTCTGCACCCTTGTATCATCCAGAGGCGGCGGGCCCGATGATACGCGGAAATACCCGAGTGGTTATCCGTATAAAACATTCTTTTGCTATCTGTAAGACAGAACGCTTGATAGCATGCAGAGGCTGACACAGTCTTCTGCACCTTTTGTTCCTCCGGGAACAACAAGTCATTTACATGCGGAAATTTCATGGTCACCCGCGACTCTCGTCAACCGAGAGGAGCGAAATTAGTGTCATACACTGATTTTCGTCCGGGGACCTTTGCTTGATGACATGCGACCATTCTTTGGTCCTTGTGAGGTGCTTGGCATCCATCATTAGGCAATTTGTGAAATTCTAGGAACGACAAGTCATGGTCACCCGCGACTCTCGTCAACCGAGAGGAGCGAAATTAGTGTCATACACTGATTTTCGTCCGGGGACCTTTGCTTGATGACATGCGACCATTCTTTGGTCCTTGTGAGGTGCTTGGCATCCATCATTAGGCAATTTGTGAAATTCTAGGAACGACAAGTCATGGTCACCCGCGACTCTCGTCAACCGAGAGGAGCGAAATTAGTGTCGTACACTAATTTTCGTCCGGGTACCTTTGCTTGATGACATGCGACCTTTCTTTGGTCCTTGTGAGGTGCTTGGCGCCCATCATTAGGCAATTTGTGAAATTCTGGGAACAACAAGTCATTTGCATGTGGAGATTTTATGGTCACCCGCGACTCTCGTCAAATCGAGAGGAACGAAATTAGTGTCTTATCTTTACTTTCCTTTTATCTCCAATAAAAGACAAGTAAAGAGGGGCAACTGTCATACCCTAATTTCGTCCGGGGACCTTTGCTTGATGACATGCGACCTTTCTTTGGTCCTTGTGAGGTGCTTGGCATCCATCATTAGGCAATTTGTGAAATTCCAGGACATGCCGAAAAACCAAAAAAAATATTGATGCACAATCCGTAAGTTTCCGTGACACACCGGAAATCAAATGGAAGCATCGTTGCATAATTAAGTGAGGTTCCGTAACATTCCGTAAGTCAAAAAGGGGATGATTATGTAATCCGCAAGGTTCCGTAACATTACGGAAAGAAAACAAGTATCGTTACGAAATTCGTAAGTTTCCGTAACTTTACGAAAAAAGAATCACCAAAAAAAGCCAAAGGGGGGTGTATTTAGTAAAATGGGGGGTGCAAACAGTAATTTTCGAATCTGGGCCCTTCTAGAGGTTTCTGGGCAATTTCTTGCTTAAGGTTGAAGTAACCTAGCTCGCCTGGGCGAGCTGAGCTCGCCTGGGCGAGCTAGATGGCCACCACACCCCCCGTTTTGTTGAAAAATGGGATTCCGGGGCTTCCGGGACACCCGTAATGCTTCCGTAAAATTCCCATAACTCTAAATAAGCATAATTAACTTAATACGGGTGAGACGGAAGAGAAAAAAAGAAGAAAATCAATTCCTATATGCTTCCTTAAGGCTTCCGTAACTTTTCCATAAATTACGAAAGAGGGGGGGTGAACTTATCAAAATTGGGGGGGTGCAAATAGCAATTTTGAAATTTTGAATTGGGCCTTCCAGAACGTTTTTTGGAGCTGGGTTGCTTCTGCCTGGGCGAGCTAAGGTCGCCTGGGCGAGCTGGGCGGCAACCTCCTCCCCCTTTTTCCTATAAAAAGGCTGAAGGGGGCTGTTCTAAGGATCCCTGAGCCCCCTGGCTATGTATTTCAGCTGTTTTGGGTGAAAAAAATTGTTTCCGTGAAGAAAATCCAAGCCGAGGTGCTTCCGTAACGCTTCCGAGATGTTTCCGTAAGCAAATCCGTGAAGGTTTTCGTCCGTTCTTCATCGTTCTTCATCCGTTCTTCGTTCTTCAACGGGTAAGTTTTCGAATCCGAGACTTTTAATTCATTTCTTGTTTTTTTAAGCTTTCCTCTTTATTTCGTTCATTTTCGATTTCTTTTCTTCCGTCTTTAACGCGCTTTTACCGTTTATTTAAGCCGTTTTCTCATCTAAATAATGATAAAATGAATTTCAACCGATCATTTGTGTTGTAATCTCATTTAATCACTTTTAAAATGAAATCTAACCGATCGTTCACGCTATAACCTCGGTTAAACAAAAAAAGTAAAATAATAATAAAATAATCAAAATATCTTGAAAAATAATAATAAAATAAACAAAATATCTTTGAATAAAATAAAACAAAAAAATCAATCGGACGTTTTTTCTTTGGAAGTTTCCTTGAATGAATTGATTAATAACCAAAGTGAAACTAAGACTAAAATAGACTCACAAATCAAGTTTTGTCCGAAAATCACTAAAAACCGTTTTAAGGTCCAACGCCTTAAACGGTCCTCTTTGCTTTTATCGGTTAACATGGACCGTTCAAAAGCATAAAATCAACATGTAACTTTACCGCTTTTGCAAGAACTACGTAGGTCTGATTTCCTCATCGCAATTGAGGATACATAGGAGCAAAAGCCCCGCTTTTGTCGACCACCCCAAGAGATCGTTAATGGTCCAAATGCCTTAACGTTTCTCTCCTTTCAAAAACAAGAGATCGTTAATGGTCCAACGCCTTAACGTTTCTCCCCTTTCAAAATCAAAAGACCGTTTAATGGTTCAACACCTTAAATGACCTTTTGTTCAATAAAAACATATTTTGCAAAAAAGACAAAAACAACTTAACCAAACACTTTGTTCCAAAAGAACTACGTAGGTCTGATTTTCTCATCCCAAATTGAGGAATACGTAGGAGCAAAGGGAAACACCCTTGTCGACCACAAAAAGAGAAAATATAAAAAGGGTATAAAGGATATAGAGACATAAAAAGGGAACATAAAAAATCAAAGTCATGTTTGCACATTCGATTAAAGGCTGCCGTCCCTTGGGACGGACGTGTGGGGTGCTAATACCTTCCCCGTGCGTAAATACAACTCCCGAACCTTTCACTTAAAAGTTCGTAGATCGCGTCTTTTCCGGTTTTTCCGACGTTTTCCTCAAATAAACGTTGGTGGCGACTCCGCGCGTATTCCTTTCGTGGAACACGCATCCCGCGAGTCACGCGTCGCCCTCCCGCCGAAGGGTAGGTTGCGACAAAGTCGTATCTGGTCAAGGTCTTAGAGACCATACAAGTTTCCTAACGATTTCTAATTATGTGGGCCATTAAGTCTATCATATGCTGACAATAGCCGAGAAGCCCATGAATCTCTTCGGGGGCGGAGTAGGTGTCTGCCATCGCCTTGGCCTTGGCTAACAATCGGGGAAGTTCTTGACTCCCGTTCAAGGTAAGAGCAAACTGATCCATCCACATGGTTGCCTCTTGGTGTAAAGAGTCGATCACCCTTCCTCTAGCCTCTTTTTCCGCGTATACTTGGGCATATTCGTCCGCAATCCTATGCTCGTGGGCCGCGGCTAGACCTAACTCTTCTTGGTACTTGGCGATGATAGCTAGCATGTTGGTCTCCGTCTCGCATAAACGCTGAGACAAGCTTCTTTTGGACCTTGAACAGGCAACTAACTCCTCTTTCAAAACCATGCTATGTGCTCGCGACTGGTCCCTTTCTTCCTTTCGCAACTTGAGTTCACTATTGCTACCCCATAGAGCTCCGCGAAATTTGTTCCGGCCATACTCTTCCTTGCGAGCCCTCTTGGTCTCTTGTTCAAGGGCTCTTGCGGTAATTGCATTCTCTTCCCGTAACCCGGCACACTCCTTCCGAACGTGTGTAGCGGCCAACTTGAACTTCTCCTTGGCAAGTTTTGCCTTTCCTAACTCGCTTTTGAGAGCTTGGACTTCTTCGTCCTCTTCCGGTGCTTCAAAACTCTCTTTGCTGACGACTTTTAACTTGGCGAGCCAATCTAAACCTCGTATATGAACTTTCAGCCATTCGTGGTACCCACCAATGATGCCATTACGAATGCCTCTAAGCTCTTGATCTTTCTTTAACGGGGTTTCCCACGCCTTATGGATTCTTTGTATAGTCTTGGAATTTTGTGCGCCGAAATCCCTCACAAGGAAAGGAGACATGCTTTCTTCCGTCGGTGCTCCCCTCATGGGGTACCCTAGTTGTCTTATAGCGAGCGCGGGATTGTAGTTAATACAACCCCTCGTTCCTACCAGTGGAATGTTTGGGTATCTTCCACATGAGAAAAGGACTCCTTCTTTTCCTTCCTTCCATCGGGGGAACCAACTGATTGTTCTACCTCCTATCCCGGCCAAGAGCTGGTCCCAATCTATTCTCCTCTTTTCAGTACACGAGCGATGGCTCAGGAGCGGACATGGATGTCTTGTGTCTTGTTGGAACAAGTGTGAAACCAACAAAACACAGAGGGCGGGTAAGCAACAGATGATCCGTGCGCTACTCTTTTCGCACCTTCGGTCAAAGGTGTCAAATAGATCTGCCAAGACAGCTACCACCGGACTTTCCTTGCTATGGTGGTAGGCAAGGAAAGCGTCGATTGCTGCTAGGTCTACCAAACCATCCACGTTTGGAAAGAGGACGACCCCAAAAATTAGCAAAGCTAACACATCCATAAACGGGACCCAGTCTCCTTGATTGGCCATACCCCTCGCCTTGTCTTCTAGGTACTTCTGTGGTAGGCCCGCTATGCCGTTCCGAGTCTGTTTTATGCGGTCCAAACCTCTTGCTGAATCCTTGACCACAGTTGCAATTCTGTTCAAAGAGGGGAGACACCCGGAGGAAAGATATGGTTTTCTTCCCCCGAGAGGACATCCTAGAATTTCCTCAAATTCTTCAATGGTTGGTACTAATTGGAAGTCTGCGAATGTGAAGCACCTCAAAGGCTGGTCGTAGTATTGGGTAAGTGATGCAATGGCTTCTATGGACACCTCTGCTATGGTCAACTCTAAGATCTTTCCGTAAGTCTTGCGGAAGGCTTGCATTTGGAGGGGTTCCATCAACCGCCCTAATTCCTTGATGCTGGTGGTATCTAGGCTTTTGACCTTGACTTGGTAGAACCTCTTGCCGGTTTGATTTGTTCCCATGCTTACTAAAGTGAGACAAAAGCTGGTGCAAATCAAAACTCCGATATCTCATGGGTGGGATGGATGAATGCATGAAGAAATGCATATGACACAGATGCAATTTACGAATACGGGGGTCCAGGGAATTTGTCCCCTTCTTAGATACGACGTCTAGGGGTAGCGAAATGCCCCAACGCACGTTTTTAAGAAGGCGACACGGACCCTCCGTTGGTTTGTTTACAGTAGGGATCAAGACAGAACCCATATGCAATGCCTATGCAAAAGACACAATGCGGGAATGTGCACAGTATGACAATATTTACCGAACATAAGCAAAAGGGTATATGATACTCATGCATAGCAGTGTGAAAAATGGCACGCAGCGTGTTTGCTTCGTGCCCCTATTTAAGGGACCTATAAGGGATAGAACTAACTAGGCTTTTAGCAATAATCCCCAAGGTAGTTATATCTCTCTTGATGGTTTCTAGAGGTATCATCCCCTTTGAAGAACATATTGTAGCAGTAGGGACTACTAGCAACAATAGGTTTTCAAAGAGAAAAGCTCTAGATGAGGGTTCACTGTAATCAAGCAAGTCGGAGACCTAGCATGATCACAGATTCACCTCCACTCCTTATGCTCCCATGAACCCGGGTATAGGGCCCTTTTTCACTCACAGTGTGTGCAAATAGTGTTGGTGTTTGTGTGCATCAAATGAATAAATATTTACTTCATGCATACATTTAAAACGCACTAAAAGCAACAAAGAGTTTATATACACAAGAACATAATGAAGGAAAACCAACAAAGGGATAAGTCACGGTAAAACATTGCACAAGATTAAATGGCCTAACTCTCTAAAAACAGTCCCCAGTGGAGTCGCCAACTGTCGCAACCTACCCTTCGGCGGGAGGGCGACGCGTGACTCGCGGGATGCGTTTTCCACGAAAGGAATACGCGCGGAGTCGCCACCAACGTTTATTTGAGGAAAACGTCGGAAAAACCGGAAAAGACGCGATCTACGAACTTTTAAGTGAAAGGTTCGGGAGTTGTATTTACGCACGGGGAAGGTATTAGCACCCCACACGTCCGCCCCAAGGGACGGCAGCCTTTAATCGAATGTGCAAACATGACTTTGATTTTTTATGTTCCCTTTTTATGTCTCTATATCCTTTATACCCTTTTTATATTTTCTCTTTTTGTGGTCGACAAGGGTGTTTCCCTTTGCTCCTACGTATTCCTCAATTTAGGATGAGAAAATCAGACATACGTAGTTCTTTTTTATCGAGTGATTCTTTTTTACTTTAAGAGGTGATCATTTTAAGGCATTGGACCTTAAAAATGATCCATTTTACTTAGTGAGAAAATGAAATGACAAACTTCAAAAGCCTATTTTTATGGACGAGCTTGACTAGGCGAATTGATTTTAGCCTTTAGTTTCACTTTAGTTATTAATCAATTCGATTAAGAATGAGAAATCCCAAAGAGAAAACGTCCGATTGATTTTCCGCTTTATTTTACTAAAAGATGTCTTTTTGATTATTATATTATTTTTTACCTCTTTTTGATTTCCAACGTGGTTACGGCACGACCGAACGGTCGGAATTTATTTTAACCGAAGTTAATGGATAATACAATTCAAACGTTCGGTGGAAATTTATTTTATTTTTAAGTTAAGCGAGAAATGACTTAAGTAAAATGGCTTAAGCACGTCAACAGGGGGTATAAAAAGTAAACAAAACGAGAATAAAAATGCACGAAACACAATGTGGACCACTACGGGTACATAGAATGAATCGAAAAGCTTGGTTCGAGGTACTTACCCGTTGAAGATCGAAGAACGATGAAGAACGAATGAGGAACGTCGAAGAACGGTTGAAACCTTTGCGAAATTCTTCACGGAAAACGTTACGGAAACGTTTCGGAAGCGCCTCGGCTTAGATTTTCTTCACGGAAACGATTTTTCCAAGCAAATTCGAAAGAGAGAGAAGTGCCAAAGGGGCTGAACCCTTTTCTTCTTCACTTCCTCCCCTATTTATAGCAAAATAGGGGAGGTGGTTGCCGCCCAGCTCGCCCAGGCGAGCCAGGTTGCTTCCTCTAGAAGCAACAGCCTTCTGGAGGAATATTCTGGAGGGCCCAAGTGGGCCTGGGTGCTATTTGCACCCCCATTTTTACTAAGTACACCCCCCTCTGCTTTTTTTGGTGATTCTTTTTTCGTAAATTTACGGAAACTTACGAATTTTGTAACGATACTCGTTTTCTTTCCGTAATGTTACGGAACCTTGCGGATTACATAATCATCCCCTTTTTGACTTACGGAATGTTACGGAACCTCACTTAATTATGCAACGATGCTTCCATTTGATTTCCGGTGTGTCACGGAAACTTACGAATTGTGCATCAATATTTTTTTGGTTTTTCGGCATGTCCTGGAATTTCACAAATTGCCTAATGATGGGTACCAAGCACCTCACAAGGACCAAAGAAAGGTCGCATGTCATCAAGCAAAGGTCCCCGGACGAAATTAGGGTATGACAAATGTCATTGCCTAGCGCTGTTCATGTGTCCTCGATTATCAAGCGCGGAGCCTCTGGTGATTGGGAAATATGTTCTTCTGTTGTTTTTCGGACCGGTTCCTTCACCAAACATGTGTATATGTATATTATATTCGTTGTTCTTGTTGTTTGTATTTTGTTTTGTGTTGTACAGCAAAAAAAAGAAGGAGTAGAGACGAGAATGGTCATCACGGGAAGGGCAGGATGGACGAAATCAGTGTCTTATCTTTGCTTTCCTCTTAACTTCGATGAGAGGTAAGTAAAGAGGGGCAACTGTCATACCCTAATTTCGTCCGGGGATTATAAATTGATGATATACAACCATTGATTGGGCGCTTCGAGATGTTTGGCACCCTTTGTTGCACAATATGTGAAGTCCCGAGACGTGCTGAAAATCAAAAGGAAGCAGGCTTACACGATCCGTGAAAATTCCGTGATGTGACGGAAATCGAAAGGAGGTATTTTTCGCAATCCGTGAGTTTTCGTATCTTCTTCGAAAGCTAAAGAAGAGTAAATACATAATCCGTAAGGACTCGTAATCTTGCGGAAGGAAAATAAGTATCGTTACGAAATTCATAAATTTTCGTAACGTTACGGAAAAAGAATTACCAAAAAAAGGTAGAGGGGGTGCATTTAGTAAAAAAGGGGGTACAAATAGCAATCAGGCCCACTTGGGCCTTCCAGATTCTTCCTACAGAAGACTGTTGCTTCTGGAGGAAGCAACCTTGCTCGCCTGGGCGAGCTGGGTGGCAAGCTCCTCCCCTATTTTGCTATAAATAGGGGGAGGAGTGAAGGGAGAAGGGGTTCAGCCTTCTTGGCACTTCTCATTCTCTCGAAGTTGCTGAGGAAAATTATTTCCGTGAAGAAAATCCAAGCCGAGGCGCTTCCGTAACGTTTCCGTAATGTTTCCGTGAGTAATTACGCAAAGATTCTCGACCGTTCTTCAACATTCATCGTTCGTTCTTCATTTTCTTCAGTCTTCAACGGGTAAGTACCTCAAACCGAGCTTTCCAATTCATTCTATGTACCCGTGGTGGTCCACATTTTGTTTCATGTATTTTTATTCTCGTTTTCATTCGCTTTCTATACCCCCTTTTGACGTGCTTAAGTCATTTATTTAAGTCATTTCTCGCCTAAATCTAAAAATAAAACAAATTTCTAGTGATCGTTTGAATTGTATCATCCGTTAATTTCGGTTAAAATGAATTCCGACCGTTCGGTCGTGCCTTAACCACGTTGGAAATCAAAAAAGAGGTAAAATAGTAATATAATAATCGGAAAAAATATCTTTTTGTAAAATGAAGCGAAAAAAATCAATCGGACGTTTTCTCTTTGGGATTTCTCATTCTTAATTGAATTGACTAATAACTAAAGCGAAACTAAGGCTAAAATCAATTCGCCAAGTCAAGCTCGTCCACCAAAAATCACTAAAAAAGGGATTTGAAAGTTTTATCTCAGCTTTTTCTTACCAAGTTAAATGGATCATTTTTAAAGGCCCAACACCTTTAAGTGATCACCTTTCAAGTAAAAAGAATCACTTGATTCACGCATAAGAAAGAACTACGTAGGTCTGATTTCCTCTTTGATGGAGGGTACGTAGGAGCAAGAGCCCCGCTTTTGTCGACCTCAAAAAATAAAAAGAAATAAAAGTTAAGATAACACAATTTCCACAATTCTAAAAAATAGGTTGTTGTCCTTTGAGACAAACGTGAGAGGTGCTAATACCTTCCTCAAACGTAAATACAACTCCTGAACTTAGAATTTTCATTTTGACCGGTTTCCTTCGGTTTTCCCGACATTTTCCACAAATAAACGTTGGTGGCGACTCCGCGCACCTTTCCTCCTTTGGAAAGCGCACCCGCGAGCCTCGCCCTCGCTCGCCCGCAAAAGGGCACATTGCGACACCCTCCCTTGTTCTCTTTGAACAACCTAGTGGATGTACCCTCCACTAGAACTGATCCACAAGAGATGTACCCTCTCTTGTTCTCAGTCACAACAACCCAAGTAGATGTACCCTCTACTTGTACCACAAAGGATGTACCCTCCAATGTGTTATGACAAAGTTCTCAGGCGGTTAGTCCTTCAAAACTTTGTGAAGGGGGAAACAAAAGAATTCTCAAGTGGTTAGTCCTTTGAAATCTTTTGTTTATTGGAAAAGGAAGAATCAAAAGAATTATCAGACTGTGTCATTTTGAATTCTTTGACATGGGAGAAGGGAGACACAAAAGAATTCAGGCAGTTAGTCCTTCGTTCTTTTGGAAAAGGGAGAAGAGAGACACAAATAGAAGAGAGACAGAAAAATGAATAGCAACCTTTTGTTTTCAAGGTTTGGAAAAACCAGAAAACTTTAGAAAGCTTTTGCAAAGGAAGAAGAAGTTCAAAGAGATTCAAAGGTTGTAAAAGAATATGTGGAAAATTTGTTTATAAAGGTTGTAAGTATTGTAAGAATTGTTCTTCAAATGTAAATCAAGGTATTGCTTTTATAGACTCTTCAAGTCTGGTCAAGAAAACCATTGGAAGAGTTATAACCTTTAGAAAAACCTAAAAATCATTGGAAGAGTTACATCTTTTTGATTTTTGTTCAAAACTTGTCACGGGTAATCGATTACCAAATCCTTGTAATCGATTACACAAAGCTTTTTATGAAAGGATGTGACTCTTCACAATTGAATTTGAATTCCAACGTTCAGATGCACTGGTAATCGATTACCAATATCTTGAAATCGATTACACCATTTTGAAATTAATTGGAATGTTGTAAATTCAGTTGAAAGCTTTTGAAAAACAAACTTTGCCACTAGTAATCGATTACAGGAATATGGTAATCGATTACCAGAGAGTAAAAACTCTGGTAACTTAGAAAATTTTGTGAAAACTTCTTTTGAAAAACAAAACTATGTTATGTTTGTTTTTTTGAAAAATCTTTTCAATACTTCCCTTGTGAAGTCTTCTTGATTTCTTCTCTTGAATCTTGAATTCATCTTTTCTTGAATCTTGAAATCAAATTTCTCTTGATTCTTGAATTGTTCTTGACTCAATCTTGAAATCATTCTCTTGGGCTTTTTGTCATCATCTTTGTTATCATCAAAACAACTTGAATCAATCTTGATTCAACATCATGAAGCTTGCTTCTACATAGCGTACCCTCGAAATGTAGGATTTTTCAGCCCTTGTATTTTAGGGCACCTAGACTAGTTTTTGTATTAGGGGTAGTTTTGTAATTTCACATGCATTAAGTGAATATTTGATGTGTGTGTTGGGAAATAAATTTAATTGAATTGGGAGAATGATGTAGCTCCATGTGGAGCTTGTAGGCCTTGGATCTTCTTCATCAATGGAGTCCTTTGCTTCTTGAAGATGAATGGCATCGGAATGGAGAAGGAAGAAAGATGATTGGAGATGCCACTTCAAGGAGAAGATGAGTCAAGAAGAAGCTGACCACCATAGGAAGTTATGGATAAAAGCTTGAAGGTAGAAGAAGATGAATGGAGGGAGACGGAGAGAAGGAGCACGAAATTTTGTGCCTCAAATGAGGTCTGAACTTTGAAGTGTAATTCTCAAATGATCAAAGTTGAAAAAATCACACACATGGCCTCTATTTATAGCCTAAGTGTCACACAAAATTGGAGAAAAATTTGAATTTCTATTCAAATTTCACTTGAATTTGTGGAGCCAAAATTTCACTAATTACAATTAGTGAATTTTAGCTATGTTTCATCCTACTAATACAAGATCAAGTCCAAGATTCTTCACTAACTATGCTTAGGTGTCATGAGGGATGTAAAGCATGAAGGACATGCACAAAGTGTAACTATATGATGTGGCAATGAGGTGTAGCAAGCAAATGCTCACCTCCCCCTCTAAAATTTAATTGGATTGGGCTTCTCCCAATTCAATTAAATTTATTTCTCAACACACACATTAAATATTCACTTAATGCATGTGAAATTACAAAACTACCCTTGATACAAAAACTAGTCTAAGTGCCTTAAAATACAAGGGCTGAAAAATTCTACATTTCTAGGGTACCCTACCTACATTATGGAGCCCTAAATACAAGACTCAAAAATAATGATATCCTAATCTAATATGTACAAAGATAAGCGGGCTCATACTTAGCCCATGGGCCCAAAATGTACCCTAAGGCTTACGAGAACCCTAGGGCCTTCTCTTGCATCTCTGGCCCGATCTTCTTGGAGTCTTCTATCCAATGCCCTTGGGGGGTAGGATTGCATCCGGTGATGAGTGGAAAACCGCTTTCAAGACCAAGTTTGGTTTGTATGAATGGCTAGTGATGCCTTTTGGGCTCACTAATGCACCAAGCACCTTTATGAGGCTTACGCATCATGTCTTAAGGGATTTCATAGGTAGATTTGTAGTTGTTTATTTTGATAATATTTTAGTGTACAGTAGGAGCCTAGATGATCACTTAGGACATCTAAGGCATGTTCTTTTAGTTCTTAGGAAAAACACTCTCTATGCCAATATAGAGAAGTGTACCTTTTGTGTAGATGATATAGTTTTCTTAGGATTTGTAGTTGGCAGAAATGAGGTCCAAGTGGAGCCAGAGAAAATCAAGGCCATCTAAGAATGGCCCACCCCAAAAAATGTAGGAGATATTAGGAGCTTCCATGGGTTAGCAAGCTTTTATAGAAGGTTTGTTCCTGATTTCTCTACACTTGCCTCACCTCTTAATGAGCTGGTGAAGAAGAATGTAGCATTCACTTAGGGTGAAAGACAAGAGCAAGCCTTCACTTTGCTAAAAGAAAAGCTCATCAAGGCCCCTATTCTAGCTCTGCCTGACTTTTCTAAAACTTGTTGGATCAAGTGGCCTCGGAATAATTAAGAAGGGGGGGTTGAATTAATTATTAATTTTCCTTGACTAATTAAAAAACTTATCCTTCTTAATGTTACTAGATTTAATTAGGCTTTTACTACTAAGTTAAGAAAGTAAGGAACAGAAACAGAAACTTAAGCAAAAGTAAAAGCGGGAATTAAAAGTACACAGCAGAAATTAAAGAGTGTAGGGAAGAAGAAGACAAACACAAGATTTATATGTTAGACCTTGTGGCCTCAATAATCTTAAGAGGGATAAGCTTAGAATACAGAAGAAGCAACAACAATCAATTTAACAATGTTCTTTAAACATGCAAGACACAATTGATTGCAACAAAATAAATAAGATAAGGGAAGAGAGAATGCAAACACAGTTTTATACTGGTTCGGCCACAACCCGTGCCTACGTCCAGTACTCAAGCAACCCACTTGAGATTTCCATTATCTTTGTAAAATCCTTTACAAAGTCTGAACCACACAGGGACAACCCATCCCTTGTGTTCAGATGCTTTACAACAAGAGACTCACAGTCTCTTAACCAATCTCATTGAATAAGAAGAATGGAAGAAGAATTCTCTCTTCAAGAGAAGAATATTACAATGAAGATCATGTAAGAATCCTTATAGATTTTGCAAGTGTTTGGTCAAGGATTTCTTTTGAGAGAGCATTTGACAATGAAGTTCTTTTTAAATCTCTCTCATTGTCTTTTGAGAGGATAAGACATTTTGGACCAAAAATACTCTCTGTCTAAAATTCGTGCCCAAGTCACCTATTTATAGGCCTTTGATGGCCATTCACAAATCTAATGAAAAGATATGACTGTTGGCGATATTCCTTGAAAATCCTCTCTAGTAATCGATTACAGAATTAGTGTAATCGATTACACAATTGTTTTTCTTGAACAGTTGTGACCCTTCATTTAAAATTTGAATTCTCAACGTTCAGAGTCTCTGGTAATCGATTACATATGATGTGTAATCAATTACACACTTTCAAACCATTGGTAATCGATTACATGTATTGGCAATCGATTACATGTGCCTTGAATGACTTGAAACCTTTCATTTTGAGGCAATGCTTGATCTTGAAGAAATCTTGAATCAAGGCTTTGTTTGTTGAAACAATCTTGTATTAATCTTGAAGCAAAATGAGCCTTGTTTGATTCTTCTGAGCCTTGTTTGATTCTTCTTTTGACATCATCAAAATCATGTATACATACATTCACATTCTCCCCCTTTTTGATGATGACAAACATGTGATTTCTTCTCAACACCATCAAAGCTTGCATGATTTACATTCTCCCCCTTTCTCAAGAAAATTCTTAATTCTTCTTGACATCATCAAAATCTTCATGATTTACATTCTCCCCCTTTTTGATGATGACAACCACCTGTAGGTTAGGAGCAACAACAAAGAAAAAATATCTATTCGCATATAGTTTACTCCCCCTTGGTTTTGCAATGATTGCTTATATGAGACAGTTGAAGATTTCATATTTTTCATATGTAAACAAATTGTCTCATAAACAATAGATAATTTTTCTTACTATTTTATCCTTTATCTTTCTCTCCCCCTTTGTCAACATCAAAAACAAATCATGAATAGAGAGGAGAAAGATGTTACCACTTGTTGCAATGTATTAGAATCAAGTGATACCAAAAGGCATTAAAACAATCATTCAAATTTAATCAAGCAAAAACAAGTACAATAGCACATCAATCAAACACAATCAAATACAATCAATCATCAAATATTTCAAATCAAATTAATTAAATTAATAATCAACTAACTATACATAATAATTTCTATTAAAAAAATTCAAATTTCAAATTTCAAATTTCAAATTTCAAATTTCAAATTTTAAATTTTAAAATTTAAATTTTAAATTTTAAATTTCAAATTCCAACTTCCAACTTCCAACTTCAACTTTTAGTAACTTCCCCTTCCAACTTTCAACTTCCATTTTTAACTTTCAACTTCCAATAACTACTTCCAACTTCCAAATTTTAATTTTCAATTTTCAATTTTCAAATTTAACTTTTCAAATTTCAAATTTCAATTTTCAATTTCAATTTTCAAATTTCAATTTCAAAATTTCCTTTTCTAAATTTGAAATAGTTTTCTTAAAACATGAAACTAATTTCAAAAGTTTCATAGATTCTTTAAAAATAATCAAAAACTCAATCAGGAACAAACATAAAAAACAATACAATCAAACACACAATCAAAAATACAATCAATCAATCATCAAACACAGTCAATCAAATTCAATCACAATCATCAAGAACAGTCTAAACTCAAGTAGAAAATAAGCATCAAAAGTAATCAATCAAAGACAAGTGACCCATTGGTATCATTTGATATTACTTGTTGGGGTTGTTGATCAAGTGGCCTTTGTTTGTTGTCTCCATATATCACATATTCACTTTTCTTGGGGAGAAATGTGGTCTTCGTTTGTTGTCTCCATAAATCACATATTCATTTATCTTGGAGAGAAAAATGAATAAACTTGGATGCATGCCATGTGTTTGGAGAAATTGCTATCAATGTATCGACTTTGCTCTTCTCCATTTTCATAGTCTTTCATCATGATATCCAGACTTATGATTTTCTTCTCTGAATCACTTGAATAATTTATGACATTATCTTCCCAAGTGATATATCCTTTCTTTTCTTTCTTCTCTTTGAAATTCATCTTGTCGGATTTTTCCATTCTTCTTTTAAACACAGGACAATTGAATCTCATGTGCCCAAGTTGATCGCACTTAGCATTTTGGGGCTAAAGAGGAATCTTCTTCTTTCTTCTTTCATCATCGCCTTCTTTCTTCTCTAGTTTTTTTTTTATATAGTTGCATTTCTCTCTACCATTGTAGGAATAAAGGAATCAAATTCAATGGCTTCCCATATCTTTAGATCTATGGCTTCTATAAAGATCTGCATTCGGGTTTTCCAATAATGATAACCATCACCATTGAACGTAAGAGCCTATTGCTATAATTTCCCTCAGGAAATGGAAATTTGGATGAGGCCATATCTATTCTTGAAGTTTTTAAACTTTATACAAGAATCCTACTCTGATACCACTTGTTAGACCTTGTGGCCTCAATAATCTTAAGAAGGATAGGCTTAGAATGCAGAAGAAGCAACAACAATCAATTTAATAATGTTCTATAAACATGCAAGGCAAAATTGATTGCAATAACATAAATGAGATAAGGGAAGAGAGAATGCAAACACAATTTTATATTGGTTCGGCCACAACCCGTGCCTACGTCCAGTACTCAAGCATTGCCTCAAAATGAAAGGTTTCAAGTCATTCAAGGCACATGTAATCGATTACCAATACATGTAATCGATTACCAATGGTTTGAAAGTGTGTAATCGATTACACATCATATGTAATCGATTACCAGAGACTCTGAACGTTGAGAATTCAAATTTTAAATGAAGGGTCACAACTGTTCAAGAAAAACAATTTTGTAATCGATTACACTAATTCTGTAATCGATTACCAGAGAGGATTTTCAAGGAATATCGCCAACAGTCATATCTTTTCATTAGATTTGTGAATGGCCATCAAAGGCCTATAAATAGGTGACTTGGGCACGAATTTTATGCAGAGAGTTTTGCTTGGCAAAAATGTCTTATCCTCTCAAAAGACAATGAGAGAGATTCCAAAAGAACTTCATTGTCAAATGCTCTCTCAAGAAATCCTTTATCAAACACTTGCAAAATCTATAAGGATTCTTACATGATCTTCATTGTAATATTCTTCTCTTGAAGAGAGAATTCTTCTTCCATTCTTCTTATTCAATGAGATTGGTTAAGAGACTGTGAGTCTTTTGTTGTAAAGGATTCCTGAACACAAGGGATGGGTTGTCCCTGTGTGGTTCAGACTTTGTAATGGATTTTACAAAGATAGTGGAAATCTCAAGTGGGTTGCTTGAGTACTGGACGTAGGCACGGGTTGTGGCCGAACCAGTATAAAACTGTGTTTGCATTCTCTCTTCCCTTATCTCATTTATGTTATTGCAATCAATTTTGCCTTGCATGTTTATAGAACATTATTAAATTGATTGTTGTTGCTTCTTCTACATTCTAAGCCTATCCCTCTTAAGATTATTGAGGCCACAAGGTCTAACATTATACTGGTTCAGCAACAACCCGTGCCTAAATCCAGTCTCCAAGCAACCAACAGTTCTTGAGATTTCTTTCAACCTTGTAAAATTCTTTACAAGCCAAAGATCCACAAGGGATGCACCCTCCCTTGTTCTCTTTGAACAACCAAATCGATGTACCCTCCACTTGAACTGATCCATAAGAGATGTACCCTCTCTTTTTCTCAGTACAACAACCCAAGTAGATGTACCCTCTACTTGTACCACAAAGGATCTACCCTCTACTTGTACCACAAAGGATGTACCCTCCAATGTGTTAAGACAAAGAATTCTCAGGCGGTTAGTCCTTTGAATCTTTGTAAGGGGAAATAAAAGATATCTCAGGCGGTTAGTCCTTTGAAATCTTTTGTTTAAGGGGAAGGGAAGAATCAAAAGAATTCTCAAGCGGTTAGTCCTTTGAATTCTCTTGGAAGAGAGAAAGGAGACATAAAAGAATTCAGGCGGTTAGTTCTTCTATTCTTTTGGCAAAGGGAGAAGTGAATGAAGAAGAAGAATAGCACAGGTTTTCGAACAAAAGTATTGAACAAAAACTCTTAGAAAGAAGTTGAGAAATGAATCAGAAATTTCTGTAAGAACTTGTTCTGTAAAAAGGTTGTTCTTGAAATTCATGCCATGGTCACATATTTATAATCATTTGATGACTCAAGTTACAATTTGTGACTCTTGGCAATTTCTTTAAAACTAATCACTTTAAAAGATTGTGACTTTTTTGAAAACTAGTCACTTAAAGGTTGTGACCTTTGAAAAATTCTTCAGAAACAAGTCACTTTAAGAATTGTGACTTTTGGTAATTTATTTTTCGAAATCAGTCACTGGTAATCGATTACCATAAGCTGTAATCGATTACACATCAACAAATGTCACTCTTCATGTTTAAATTTGAAAATCAAAACGTTTAGAAACACTAGCAATCGATTACAAGTATTGTGTAATCGATTACACAAGTTAAAAATGATTTGAAAATGTTTTATCACTAGTTGTGACTCTTGAAATTTGAATTCTAACGTTTTAAAACATTGGTAATTGATTACAGCTTTGTAAATCAGTTTTGAAAACAATGCTGGCTACTGGTAATCGATTACTACCTTCTGGTAATCGATTACCAGAGAGTAAAACTCTTTGGTAAAAGATTTTGTGAAAAATTATTGTGCTACTCAATGTTTTGAAAAACGTTTTTAGTATTTATCTTGATTGAGTCTTCTCTTGATTCTTGAATCTTGAGTCTTGAATCTTGATCTTGATTCTTGAAACTTGATTCTTGAATCTTGAATCTTGATTCTTGAATCTTTGGAATTTGCTTAACTCTTGATTCTTTGGCATCATCAAAATAATCTTGGAAGTCATTGCTTCCACAAAACCTTTGAGCTAGAATGTGATGCCTCTGGAGTGGGTGTGGGAGCTGTATTGTTGCAAGGTGGGCACCCTATTGCTTATTTTAGTGAAAAATTCATGGTGCCACCCTCAACTACCCCACCTATGATAAAGAGCTTTATACCTTAATAAGATCCCTCCAAACTTGGGAACATTACCTTGTTTTCAAGGAATTTGTCACTCATAGTGATCATGAATCACTTAAGTACATTAGAGGGCAAAGCAAGTTAAACAAAAGGCATGCAAAATGGGTAGAGTACTTAGAGCAATTCCCATATGTTATCAAATACAAAAAGGGAAAAACAAATGTGGTAGCTGATGCCCTCTCTAGGAGGCACACATTGTTTTGCTCCCTAGGAGTTCAAATTTTAGGATTTGATAACATTAGGGAATTGTATGCTTAGATGAACATTTCTCTCTCATTTATGAGAGTTTTGGGACAAAGGCCCAAGATGGATTCAATTTGGCTGAGGGGTATATGTTCAAAGAGGGAAAGCTTTGCATACCTCAAGGATCCGTCAAGAAATTACTTGTGAAAGAGAGCCATGAGGGTGGGCTCCTAGGCTGTCGCAACCTACCCTTCGGCGGGAGGGCGACGCGTGACTCGCGGGATGCGTGTTCCACGAAAGGAATACGCGCGGAGTCGCCACCAACGTTTATTTGAGGAAAACGTCGGAAAAAACCGGAAAAGACGCGATCTACGAACTTTTTAGTGAAAGGTTCGGGAGTTGTATTTACGCACGGGGAAGGTATTAGCACCCCACACGCCCGTCCCAAGGGACGGCAGCCTTTAATCGAATGTGCAAACATGACTTTGATTTTTATATTCCCTTTTATGTTCTTATATCCTTTATACCCTTTTTATATTTTTTCTTTTTTGTGGTCGACAAGGGTGTTTCCCTTTGCTCCTACGTATTCCTCAATTTGGGATGAGAAAATCAGACCTACGTAGTTCTTTTGGAACAAAGTGTTTGGTTAAGTTGTTTTTGTCTTTTTTGCAAAATATGTTTTTATTGAACAAAAGGTCATTTAAGGTGTTGAACCATTAAACGGTCTTTTGATTTTGAAAGAGGAGAAACGTTAAGGCGTTGGACCATTAACGATCTCTTGTTTTTGAAAGGAGAGAAACGTTAAGGCATTGGACCATTAACGATCTCTTGGGGTGGTCGACAAAAGCGGGGCTTTTGCTCCTACGTATCCTTAATGAGGAACTCAGACCTACGTAGTTCTTTCTTATCAAGTGATTCTTTTTGATTTTAAGAGGTGATCATTTTAAGGCGTTGGACCTTAAAAATGATCCATTTTACTTAGTGAAAAATTGAAATGACGAACTTCAAAAGCCTATTTTTGTGGACGAGCTTGACTAGGCGAGTTGATTTTAGCCTTAGTTTCACTTTAGTTATTAATCAATTCGATTAAGAATGAGAAATCCCAAAGAGAAAACGTCCGATTGATTTTCCGCTTTATTTTACTAAAAGATGTCTTTTTGATTATTATATTATTTTTTACCTCTTTTTGATTTCCGACGTGGTTACGGCATGACCGAACGGTCGGAATTTATTTTAACCAAAGTTAATGGATAATACAATTCAAACGTTCGGTGGAAATTTATTTTATTTTTAAGTTAAGCGAGAAATGACTTAAGTAAAATGGCTTAAGCACGTCAACAGGGGGTATAAAAAGTAAACAAAACGAGAATAAAAATGCACGAAACACAATGTGGACCACTACGGGTGCATAGAATGAATCGAAAAGCTTGGTTCGAGGTACTTACCCGTTGAAGATCGAAGAACGATGAAGAACGAATGAAGAACGTCGAAGAACGGTTGAAACCTTTGCGAGATTCCTCACGGAAAACGTTACGGAAATGTTTCGGAAGCGCCTCGGCTTAGATTTTCTTTACGGAAACAATTTTTCCAAGCAAATTCCAAAGAGAGAGAAGTGCCTAAGGGGCTGGGATCCCTTCCTTCTTCATTTCCTCCCCTATTTATAGCAAAATAGGGGAGGTGGTTGCCGCCCAGCTCGCCCAGGCGAGCTCAGCTCGCCCAGGCGAGCAGGGTTGCTTCCTCCAGAAGCAACCGCCTTCTGGAGGAATCTTCTGGAGGGCCCAAGTGGGCCTGGGTGCTATTTGCACCCCCATTTTTACTAAGTACACCCCCCTCTGCTGTTTTTTGGTGATTCTTTTTTCGTAAAGTTACGGAAACTTACGAATTTCGTAACGATACTTGTTTTCTTTCCGTAATGTTACGGAACCTTGCGGATTACATAATCATCCCCTTTTTGACCTACGGAATGTTACGTAACCTCACTTAATTATGCAACGATGCTTCCATTTGATTTCCGGTGTGTCACGGAAACTTACGGATTGTGCATCAATATTTTTTTGGTTTTTCGGCATGTCCTGGAATTTCATAAATTGCCTAATGATGGGTGCCAAGCACCTCACAAGGACCAAAGAATGGTCGCATGTCATCAAGCAAAGGTCCCCGGACGAAATTAGGGTATGACAGTTGCCCCTCTTTACTTGTCTTTTATTGGAGATAAAAGAAAAGTAAAGATAAGACACTAATTTCGTCCCTCTCGATTTGACGAGAGTCGCGGGCGACCATGAAATTTCCGCATGTAAATGACTTTGTTGTTCCCGGAGGAAAAAAAGGTGCAGAAGACTGTGCCAGCCCCTGCATGCTATCAAGCGTTCTGTCTTACAGATAGCAAAAGAATGGGTGCGAATAACCATAAGGTATCTCCGCGTATCATGGGTGCAGAATGACCAAACTTGGTCTCTGCTTGCCAACGGACACGACTGTGTCTGAATGCCAAAGGGGTGCGGATAACCGTAAGGTATCTCCGCGTATCATGGGTGCAGAATGACCAAACTTGGTCTCTGCGTGCCAACGGACACGACTGTGTCTGAATGGCGAAGGGGTGCGGATAACCGTAAGGTATCTCCGCGTATCATGTGTGCAGAATGACCAAACTTGGTCTCTGCGTGCCAACGGACACGACTGTGTCTGAATGGCAAAGGGGTGCGGATAACCGTAAGGTATCTCCGCGTATCATGTGTGCAGAATGACCAAACTTGGTCTCTGCGTGCCATCGGACACGACTGTGTCTGAATGGCAAAGGGGTGCGGATAACCGTAAGGTATCTCCGCGTATCATGTGTGCAGAATGACCAAACTTGGTCTCTGCGTGCCATCGGACACGACTGTGTCTGAATGGCAAAGGGGTGCGGATAACCGTAAGGTATCTCCGCGTATCATGTGTGCAGAATGACCAAACTTGGTCTCTGCGTGCCAACGGACACGACTGTGTCTGAATGGCAAAGGGGTGCGGATAACCGTAAGGTATCTCCGCGTATCATGTGTGCAGAATGACCAAACTTGGTCTCTGCGTGCCATCGGACACAACTGTGTCTGAATGGCAAAGGGGTGCGGATAACCGTAAGGTATCTCCGCGTATCATGTGTGCAGAATGACCAAACTTGGTCTCTGCGTGCCAACGGACACGACTGTGTCTGAATGGCAAAGGGGTGCGGATAACCGTAAGGTATCTCCGCGTATCATGTGTGCAGAATGACCAAACTTGGTCTCTGCGTGCCAACGGACACGACTGTGTCTGAATGGCAAAGGGGTGCGGATAACCGTAAGGTATCTCCGCGTATCATGTGTGCAGAATGACCAAACTTGGTCTCTGCGTGCCATCGGACACGACTGTGTCTGAATGGCAAAGGGGTGCGGATAACCGTAAGGTATCTCCGCGTATCATGTGTGCAGAATGACCAAACTTGGTCTCTGCGTGCCAACGGACACGACTGTGTCTGAATGGCAAAGGGGTGCGGATAACCGTAAGGTATCTCCGCGTATCATGTGTGCAGAATGACCAAACTTGGTCTCTGCGTGCCAACGGACACGACTGTGTCTGAATGGCAAAGGGGTGCGGATAACCATAAGGTATCTCCGCGTATCATGTGTGCAGAATGACCAAACTTGGTCTCTGCGTGCCAACGGACACGACTGTGTCTGAATGGCAAAGGGGTGCGGATAACCATAAGGTATCTCCGCGTATCATGTGTGCAGAATGACCAAACTTGGTCTCTGCGTGCCATCGGACACGACTGTGTCTGAATGGCAAAGGGGTGCGGATAACCATATGGTATCTCCACGTATCATGTGTGCAGAATGACCAAACTTGGTCTCTGCGTGCCAACGGACACGACTGTGTCTGAATGGCAAAGGGGTGCGGATAACCGTAAGGTATCTCCGCGTATCATGTGTGCAGAATGACCAAACTTGGTCTCTGCGTGCCATCGGACACGACTGTGTCTGAATGGCAAAGGGGTGCGGATAACCATAAGGTATCTCCGCGTATCATGTGTGCAGAATGACCAAACTTGGTCTCTGCGTGCCAACGGACACGACTGTGTCTGAATGGCAAAGGGGTGCGGATAACCGTAAGGTATCTCCGCGTATCATGGGTGCAGAATGACCAAACTTGGTCTCTGCTTGTCATCGGGCCCGCCGCCTCTGGATGACAAAAGGGGTGTGTGTCACATGACCTCAGGGTCAGTGTGGCAAAGATTATGGGGCGGCCGACAAAAGCAAAGCTCTTGCTCCTACGTATCCTCCAATGAGGAACTCAGACCTACGTAGTTCTGGATAACTTGTGAGACTTGAAAAGTCTCCATCGGAAAATGCTGACATCTCCGGAAAAGGCCAGATGACCACATTGGCCTCTGCTCATCAATCACACTTGGGGTCACTGAATGACGAGGTGCGGATAACCGTAAGGTGTCTCCGCGGGCTACCAGCTCTTGAGTTATGGCGACAAAAGGCGGTGTGGTCGACAAAAGCGAGGCTCTTGCTCCTACGTATCCTCCAATGAGGAACTCAGACCTACGTAGTTCTGGATAACTTGTGAGACTTTAAAAAAAGTCTCGGTGCTTTCTCCACTAAAATGCAAACATGCTTTAGCAAAGAGACAAATATTCCAACTGATTTAGAGCAGCATATGCTTTTTTGAGTGACAAACAATGCGTCTACCAGGGAAGGAGAGTCTGCTGATGGGATCCCCCATAACCCTAAATGAGATCTTGGATGTTAGCATTTCGTTTCTAAATGACTATTTAGAGGAAACACTGGGTTCGACAAAAATAGAAGAAATCCACTCAAAGTGTATCAATCTCGCACAGGTAAGTGTTTCATCCTAATTCCGAACCATAGATATGTCATGACTTGACTTTGCAAATTATTTCCTATCAAATCAAAAATTACATGCGTGATCATGGATCAAATAGGACTTCCCTTGGGAATGGGTTCTTTTGGAGAGTTTTTCGGCTTTTGTGTGTTTTTGGCTTTTGATTTTTCTGGCTTTTTTCTTTTTCTGTTTTTGTTTAGTGCGGGGCGAGAAAAAAGGTCGCTAGCGCACGGGATTCTTGTTGGTAACTAAAGGGAGAAGACCATTCTAGGTCGTGGTTTCCTTTCCTTCCTTTTTTGTTCATTTGGTGACAATTCTGTATTGTTCAGATATTGTCCGGTCAAAAGACCTTTCTGCACATTTCTTCTAGTTCTTTGATCAAGAACTTCCTTTCCTTCCTTTTTTACTTTCTCCTATTCTTTGGTTGGGAATTTTCTTTCTTTTTCTTTTTGCTTTCTCCCACTCTTTGATTGGGAATTTCCTTTCTTTTCTTTTTGCTTTCTCCCACTCTTTGATTGGGAATTTCCTTTCTTTTCTTTTTGCTTTCTCCCACTCTTTGATTGGGAATTTCCTTTCTTTTCTTTTTGCTTTCTCCCACTCTTTGATTGGGAATTTCCTTCTTTTCCTTTTTGCTCCCGAGGGTAAGGATTATGGTGAGTCAGGATTTTGGCTCAAGGTTTGTAGAATGGCTAGACATGATACATGTCGGGGTTTGGTTTGGTTCAAGGATAAAAAGGGATGCCCCACATTATTTCCATGACACAAATGCAAAAATGATGATTTGGAAACTTTATGCAAAACTGGTCATGCATGCACCTATGCGGACACTCAAGTGTCAAATCTTTATGGTCATGTGATGCTAGGGTTCAGGATTCATTTCCTCTATTTTAGTCAACCCAACGTTTCCAAAATATGTTCTTTTATCAATTTGTGCATTCATCCGAGTCCATTTCGGGCGTCCGGGGAAATTTCACAGCATTCACCCTTCAGGTGTAGACACAATTTTCCAAAAATTGGTTATGATCAATGAACTTTTTCAAAGAAAAGTTGGAAATCGTCTCTTTTCAAAAGCATGTTGGTTTTTCAGCTTAACAACTTATTTTCTTTTTCTTCTTTTTTTTTTTTTTTCCCATCTTTTTCCTTATTTGCTTTTTTCTTATTTGCTCTCTTTTTCTTTTCACTTTCTTTTCTTTTCTATTTCATTTTCTTTCCTTTTCTATTTCATTTTCTTTCCTTTTCTATTTTTATTTTTATCATGATTTTTTTGTTTATTTTACATATATACTTTTGGACGATGTTCCTGAACGAAGAACTCTACACGGTTCCAGAATTTCAAACATCATCGATAGTAATGATATATAAATACTAACGCACCAATCTAAGCAAAAATGTATGCGCTGTACAAATGACAATCGAAACAACAAAAACAAACGTTAGTCTCTCAAGTCAAAACAATAACATAGAATAAAAATGACAAAAGAAATATGAAAGAAAACATGAATCTGGGGATCTCCCAGTCACGTGTCTCCACTCCCTCCCAAGAAGTCAAGCAAATCAGCCATCTCCTCATCCTCGTGGGCTTCTTCTCCATCGCCGGGAGCTTCTGGGGGTGCCTCTCCTGCTTGGGCCTCGGGCCAATCTCCGGGCCATGCAACCTCTGCCCTGAACTGGTCTGGAGTAGGGCATGAAAAAGGAGCGAAGCCCTGGCTCTGCATGCTAAGGCTCATCTGGTACAGACAATCATGGGTCCGTACATGTGCTCGGTGGTTGGCCGCCTGCTGGCGAACCAAATGCCGTAAATACTGCTCTATGTCAAATGCCCCAGCCTGGCCAGCCTGATGAGGTGGTGGTGGCACGCCTGCGGCCTGTGGAGCATCACCCTGAGCCTGTCTCTGGGTACAGTACTTCTCAATAAAAGCCCGGGTGATGGGCGGCCGAATCACCTTGGTAGGTGCAACGGGGACTCCGAACGACTGGCAGAGTCCTGTGATCAGTGCGGGGAATCCCAGAGCCCTGTTGGACTTATCTGGGTCCAAAGGGTGCCTAGTGGGCGCCATACCTGCAAAAATATAGATGGCATCAGCGATCAACTGAGCCACATGGATGCTCATCCGTGTCAGGATGGCGTACACCAGCTGGCACTTAGGCATGGGGAGGTCGGAATTATGATCGGTGGGCAGGATGTTGCTGAGGAGCAACGTCATCCATATCTGGGTCAGGGTGGTCATATTGGTGCGCATGATTCGCACTCGCCTCCCTGCAGCAGTCCGGGCAAAATCCTGCCCCGGTATACATAGCAGCTGGGCGATGGCCTCCTCATCGAACCCATCAGACCGGTTCCTCCTCTGGCCATACTCGCATTCCTGGCCCTCTTCCAACACCATCGGATATCCCAGGAGCTGGCTGATAGCGTCGGCATCGAACGGGATCCACTGACCCCTAACCCAGGATCTCATGTCACGCACGCCCTCCTCTGTTGGCCAAGCATTGGCATAAAATTCAAGGACTATTTCTGGATCAAACTTGGCCATAGGAGTAACCAGTGGTGCCCACCGCCGGCGCCCTATTTCCTCCTGAAAATCAGTATACTCGTCGTCCCTGAGCTGGACGCGTCGCTCCCGGAGAAACGACCATCCCTTGATGGCTTCGAAGCGCTGCTGGTGTACAACGCTCCTAAAGCGGTGACTGTCGTACTCCGGGGCGGAACTAGTTCCTTCGGCCGCCTTGTCCTTCCTGGACCTCTTTGAGGCAAGCTTCCTCGGGGCCATTCCTGCGAAGGCAAACATTTGGAAAGTTAGTTTTAGTGGGACATTACTCTTAAAGCAAAAATGGCATATAACCTCCTCCCATAAATACAAACATCAATGTAAATTTAGAGCAAGCTTATGCGCCTATTTCCTTACAAACGTTCTCTTGCACAAGACATTTAACCGAAAAACATGCGCCCATTTACAATCAAGGCAGCTTCGTTACCTAGATTATTTACACGTACCTCCAAGGTGTATTTGTTACTTACATCACACACATCTCCTTGGCTAAACTCACATACATGCATACTCAAGCATTTTGGGGCACCAAAAATTGCACATGTGCACATCTTGGCATTTCTAATACCTACATACGCAAACTTCATGATGAATCTTGACTATCTACACAATAAGGTGCTACATTTCATGCTCTTTTTTCAAGTTTTTGCTACCTAAAGCCGCATGCAAATTCAAGCATATTTTTCTTTGCTGACTAAAATTGCATTCAACTTTAAAAGGTATATTTTTTTGCAATATGTTTTCTTTATGCAACATATTTATATATATTTTTTTGTGAGACATTTTGACTACCAAAAAATTATATATACATACATTCAAGTATTTTGCTATTCATACCCAAAGTGCAAATTGCCAAAGGTATCTTGCTACCTATTCTAAACCTACACATTCATGACGAGCACAATTCCTAAACATCTAGGCGTAGGGAAAATATTATAGTGTGGCCCATAGCTGATTGCCGGCCAAAAAGGGTAACTTTACCCAATACGCACCTCCTCTTGTGTTCTTTGGCATAAAAACTTTGGTTCCTAGGCCTAGGACATATGTGGGGCAATTACTCTACCCCTTTCGAAACTGAATGCATGTCCCAAAAAATATGTGCAAACCAAATTGCCCCATGGGTTGTTTCCCTACAAAAATCACGCGCTAATGCCATTGAGGCATTTCACCGAACACTTGGTGGGCGCGCGTTTAGGCGTCAATAGCAAGAGAACGGGGACAATGTGGCGTGCCCCATTACTTCAAAATGCATTATAGGCCTAGGGCCATCTCATACAAACCCCTAATTCAACCTAATCAAGCAAGAAAACAAATCAAAATTGCCCCATATATTTGAGCACATTCCCACAATTTAGAGCACCAAAAGGAGATCAAAATACACCAATGAAAAGCTAGAAAGCTTAGGGATGGAATACTTACTTGTTGGTGATGAACAAAAACGCAAAATGGAATCAAAAAATGCGAAAAAGGATGACCCTAGGGCTGCAAACTCGTCAATCCCGTGGGTATGGCTTTTGAAAGGGGGGAAGGGAAGTTTTTGAATGCAAAAACGTCCCCCCTCTCGTCATTCTTATATTTTGGTGCAGAGGTGGCTCGCCCAGGCGAGCTAACCTGCACTTTTTTTTTTTTTTTTTTTTTTTTTTTTTTTTTTTTTGAGGGGAACATTAACCATGTCCCCTCTCTTCTCATGGATTAGCATTTTGCCTAACTTGAACTTACTTAGGTTAAAATCAGGCGTTGATTACTTATCTTATTATTACTCTTTTCCTTTTTAAAACAAACAAATAGTAAAAGAAAGCTGCAAAATAGAAAGGATACGGGGCTGCCTTGCAGCGACATTCTCTGCTTTTTTTCGCACAGAGAAGGGCAACGATCGATCGGTCGTGACCCCATCCCCGCTTGCGTTCATCCTTAAGTACCTGCAATTAATAAACAACCAGGTATGGCCAATCTTGACCGCATCATTACCCTACCTTGATTGGTTTCTGCCGTTCATGTTTTGTCTCCATTCCAGAAGGTAGCCCAAGGTGATCCTGCCCCTGTTTTACCACAACAATATACATGCGTATGCGTATGCGTATGCATGAATGTTTTCAAACGCAGAAAATTTAGGGAAAGTTGGTTCAGGTTCAATTCTAATTAAGCGCTTGGGGGATCCCATGAACTGAGCGGAAGGGCTCAGGTGATCACAGATTAATGCAAGGTGTGAAACTAACGTGAGGACTAAAAGCCTCGAATCCACGTTCATTTCTTTGAAAGATTGTAACGAGAGATACAACAGACAGGAAATCCCTGGGGGAAATCCAGAAAACGCATAAAGATAAAGAACATGCAGCGACATCCTTAATTGCCCCAGCTTCTAAGCATAATATTGTTTGACGACGTCAGAGTTCACGGGTGAAGGTAGCTCTTCGCCATCCATGTTGGTAAGCACCAGGGCTCCTCCGGAAAAAGCCCTCTTCACAACAAAAGGCCCTTCGTAGTTCGGGGCCCATTTCCCTCGATGGTCCTTGACAGCATGGGACATTTTCTTTAGCACAAGGTCTCCCTCATGGAACTTGCGTAAGCGTACTTTCTTGTCGAATGCACTCTTCATTCTCTGCTGGTATAAGCGCCCATGACTCATGGCTGTTAAGCGCTTACCCTCAATGAGGTTGAGCTGATCGTAGCGTGTTTGAGCCCACTCTGATTCCTTTAACCCGGATTCTGCCAAGATCCTTAATGACGGGACTTCTACCTCAAACGGTAACACCGCCTCCATCCCATATACCAATGAGAACGGCGTTGCCCCAGTTGACGTTCGCACTGAAGTCCGGTAACCGTGTAACGCGAATGGGAGCATCGCGTGCCAATCCTTGTATGACACGGTCATCTTTTGGATAATCTTTTTGATATTCTTATTGGCCGCTTCCACGGCTCCATTCATCTTTGGTCGGTAGGGTGTGGAATTGTGATGCTGGATTTTAAACTCCTCGCACATTTCTGCCATCATCTTATTATTCAGGTTGGTGCCGTTGTCCGTGATAATCTTCCTTGGCAAACCATATCGGCAGATGATCTCTTTCTTAATGAACCTGACCACCACATTCCTCGTGACATTGGTATATGAAGCCGCCTCGACCCACTTGGTGAAATAATCTATCGCTACGAGGATGAAGCGATGACCATTCGAGGCTTTGGGCTCAATGGCCCCGATGACATCTATTCCCCACATGGAGAAAGGCCAAGGGGCGGACATGACATTCAGAGGATGTGGTGGGGCATTGACATTATCTGCGAATGCTTGACATTTGTGGCACTTCCTTACATGGACACAACAATCACTTTCCATGGTAAGCCAGTAATAACCTGCTCTTAAGATCTTCCTGGCCATAGCATGCCCGTTGGCGTGCGTTCCAAACGAGCCCTCATGGACTTCCTCGATCATGTGATTTGCCTCCTTGGCATCCACACATCGCAGGAGTGTCATGTCGTGATTCCTCTTATACAGTGTGCCTCCGCTCATGAAGAAACTGGCTGCCAACCTCCTCAATGTCCTTTTATCGTTGTCGGCAATCTCTGGCGGGTATTCTTTGCTTTCGACATATCGCTTGATGTCGTAATACCAGGGCTTTCCGTCCCGTTCCTCTTCCACTTGGCAACAATGTGCGGGTTTGCCACGACACTGAAATTCAATGTAGGGTAGGTCCCCGTGCGGTGTTAGCTGGAACATAGATGCCAACGTAGCAAGTGCATCCGCCATTTGATTTTCCTCGCGGGGAACATGATGGAAGGAGATCTCATCGAAGGTCTTAGCCAATTCCTTGATATAGGCTTTGTAGGGTATCAGCTTGGGATCTCTAGTTTCCCATTCCCCTCTCAGCTGATGGATTACCAACGCCGAGTCGCCGTACACCTTGAGTAGTTTGACATTGGAGTCAATTGCTGCTTGGACGGCTAGGGCACATGCTTCATATTCGGCCATGTTGTTGGTGCAGTCGAATCCTAGCCTGGCTGTGAAAGGTACACATTGATTGTCCGGAGAGATCAACACTGCCCCAACGCCATGACCTAGAATGTTTGACGCTCCGTCAAACCATACAGTCCATTTGTCCCGATCTTCGTCCAACTTTTCCTCGAACAAGGCCATGATGTCCTCATCCGGGAATTCCGGATGCATGGGCTGGTAGTCGTTAAGAGGCTGTTGAGCCAAATAATCTGCCAAAGCGCTTCCTTTTATCGCCTTTTGGGTGACGTAGACTATATCAAACTCAGATAGCAAGACTTGCCACCGGGCGATTCGTCCCGTGAGAGCTGGCTTTTCAAAGATGTACTTAACCGGGTCCATTTTGGATATCAACCAGGTAGTATGACTCAGCATGTACTGCCTTAGGCGATGGGATGCCCATACTAAAGCACAACACGTTCTTTCGAGCAAGGAGTAATTCATCTCACAGGTCGTGAACTTCTTACTTAGGTAGTAAACAGCGCGCTCTTTCTTCCCGGATTCATCATGTTGCCCCAGCATACACCCCATTGACTCGTCCAAGATTGTCATGTACAAAATGAGAGGCCTTCCAGGTACTGGTGGCATGAGCACGGGAGGATTCATTAGGCACTTTTTGATCCTTCCAAAAGCCTCTTGGCAATCCTCATTCCACCGGTCAGTTTGGTTTTTACGCAAGAGTTTAAACAACGGCTCACAAATGGCGGTGAGCTGTGATATGAATCTGGCAATATAATTCAAGCGCCCCAGGAAACCTCGAACTTGCCTCTCTGTACGGGGTTCTGGCATCTCAAGGATAGCCTTCACTTTTTCGGGGTCTACCTCTATCCCTTTCTGGCTTACAACGAAACCAAGCAATTTCCCTGATTTGACCCCAAAGGTACACTTAGCGGGGTTCAACCTTAATTGATATTTCTTAAGCCTTTCGAACAACTTCCGCAGGTTGACAAGGTGTTCTTCCTCAGATTTAGATTTAGCAATTATGTCGTCCACGTAGACCTCGATCTCTTGATGCATCATATCATGGAACAAAGCTACCATGGCCCGTTGATAAGTAGCCCCGGCGTTCTTGAGTCCAAAGGACATCACCTTGTAACAGAACGTTCCCCACAGGGTGACGAAAGTAGTCTTTTCCATATCCTCGGGCGCCATCTTTATCTGATTGTAACCAGAGAAACCATCCATGAAGGAAAATAAAGCGAAATTGGCCGTGTTATCTACGAGGATATCGATGTGTGGTAACGGAAAATTGTCCTTGGGACTGGCCCGATTCAGGTCCCGGTAATCTACACACATTCGTACTTTCCCACCTTTTTTAGGAACTGGTACGATGTTGGCAACCCATTCTGGATACCGAGCGACGGCCAGAAATCCAGCGTCAAACTGCTTCTTCACTTCTTCTTTTATCTTCAAGGACATTTCGGGTTTCATCCTCCTCAATTTCTGTTTTACTGGGGAACACCCGGGATTCAGAGGCAATCGGTGCTGCACAATGTCAGAACTCAAACCGGGCATATCTTGGTATGACCAAGCAAAGATGTCTTGGTAGTTGTCGCAACCTACCCTTCGGCGGGAGGGCGACGCGAGACTCGCGGGATGCGTGTTCCACGAAAGGAATACGCGCGGAGTCGCCACCAACGTTTATTTGGGGAAAACGTCGGAAAAACCGGAAAAGACGCGATCTACGAACTTTTTAGTGAAAAGGTTCGGGAGTTGTATTTACGCACGGGGAAGGTATTAGCACCCCACACGTCCGTCCCAAGGGACGGCAGCCTTTAATCGAATGTGCAAACATGACTTTGATTTTTATGTTCCCTTTTATGTTCTTATATCCTTTATACCCTTTTTATATTTTTTCTTTTTTATGGTCGACAAGGGTGTTTCCCTTTGCTCCTACGTATTCCTCAATTTGGGATGAGAAAATCAGACCTACGTAGTTCTTTCGGAACAAAGTGTTTGGTTAAGTTGTTTTTGTCTTTTTTGCAAAATATGTTTTTATTGAACAAAAGGCCATTTAAGGTGTTGGACCATTAAACGGTCTTTTGATTTTGAAAGATGAGAAATGTTAAGGCGTTGGACCATTAACGATTTCTTGTTTTTGAAAGGAGAGAAACGTTAAGGCATTGGACCATTAACGATCTCTTGGGGTGGTCGACAAAAGCGGGACTTTTGCTCCTACGTATCCTCAAGGAGGAAATCAGACCTACGTAGTTCTTGCTTATCAAGTGATTCTTTTTTATTTTAAGAGGTGATCATTTTAAGGCGTTGGACCTTAAAAATGATCCATTTTACTTAGTGAGAAATTGAAATGACGAACGTCAAAAGCCTATTTTTGTGGACGAGCTTGACTAGGCGAGTTTGATTTTAGCCTTGGTTTCACTTTAGTTATTTAATCAATTCAATTAAGAAATGAGAAATCCCAAAGAGAAAACGTCCGATTGATTTTCCGCTTTATTTTACTAAAAGATGTCTTTTTGATTATTATATTATTTTTTTACCTCTTTTTGATTTCCAACGCGGTTACGGCACGACCGAACGGTCGGAATTGATTTTAACCAAAGTTAATGGATAATACAATTCAAACGTTCGGTGGAAATTTATTTTATTTTTAAGTTAAGCGAGAAACGACTTAAGTAAAATGGCTTAAGCACGTCAACAGGGGGTATAAAAAGTAAACAAAACGAGAATCAAAATGCACGAAACACAATGTGGACCACTACGGGCACATAGAATGAATCGAAAAGCTTGGTTCGAGGTACTTACCCGTTGAAGATCGAAGAACGATGAAGAACGAATGAAGGACGTCGAAGAACGGTTGAAACCTTTGCGAGATTCCTCACGGAAAACGTTACGGAAACGTTTCGGAAGCGCCTCGGCTTAGATTTTCTTCACGGAAACAATTTTTCCAAGCAAATTCCAAAGAGAGAGAAGTGCCTAAGGGGCTGGGATCCTTTCCTTCTTCATTTCCTCCCCTATTTATAGCAAAATAGGGGAGGTGGTTGCCGCCCAGCTCGCCCAGGCGAGCTCAGCTCGCCCAGGCGAGCAGGGTTGCTTCCTCCAGAAGCAACCGCCTTCTGGAGGAATATTCTGGAGGGCCTAAGTGGGCCTGGGTGCTATTTGCACCCCCATTTTTACTAAGTACACCCCCCTCTGCTGTTTTTTGGTGATTCTTTTTCGTAAAGTTACGGAAACTTACGAATTTCGTAACGATACTTGTTTTCTTTCCGTAATGTTACGGAACCTTGCGGATTACATAATCATCCCCTTTTTGACCTACGGAATGTTACGGAACCTCACTTAATTATGCAACGATGCTTCCATTTGATTTCCGGTGTGTCACGGAAACTTACGGATTGTGCATCAATATTTTTTTGGTTTTTCGGCATGTCCTGGAATTTCATAAATTGCCTAATGATGGGTGCCAAGCACCTCACAAGGACCAAAGAATGGTCGCATGTCATCAAGCAAAGGTCCCCGGACGAAATTAGGGTATGACAGTTGCCCCTCTTTACTTGTCTTTTATTGGAGATAAAAGAAAAGTAAAGATAAGACACTAATTTCGTCCCTCTCGATTTGACGAGAGTCGCGGGTGACCATAAAATCTCCACATGCAAATGACTTTGTTGTTCCCGGAGGAAAAAAAGGTGCAGAAGACTGTGCCAGCCCCTGCATGCTATTAAGCGTTCTGTCTTACAGATAGCAAAAGAATGGGTGCGAATAACCATAAGGTATCTTCGCGTATCATGGGTGCAGAATGACCAAACTTGGTCTCTGCTTGCCAACGGACACGACTGTGTCTGAATGGCAAAGGGGTGCGGATAACCGTAAGGTATCTCCGCGTATCATGGGTGCAGAATGACCAAACCTGGTCTCTGCGTGCCAACGGACACGACTGTGTCTGAATGGCGAAGGGGTGCGGATAACCGTAAGGTATCTCCGCGTATCATGTGTGCAGAATGACCAAACTTGGTCTCTGCGTGCCAACGGACACGACTGTGTCTGAATGGCAAAGGGGTGCGGATAACCATAAGGTATCTCCGCGTATCATGTGTGCAGAATGACCAAACTTGGTCTCTGCGTGCCATCGGACACGACTGTGTCTGAATGGCAAAGGGGTGCGGATAACCATAAGGTATCTCCGCGTATCATGTGTGCAGAATGACCAAACTTGGTCTCTGCGTGCCATCGGACACGACTGTGTCTGAATGGCAAAGGGGTGCGGATAACCGTAAGGTATCTCCGCGTATCATGTGTGCAGAATGACCAAACTTGGTCTCTGCGTGCCAACGGACACGACTGTGTCTGAATGGCGAAGGGGTGCGGATAACCGTAAGGTATCTCCGCGTATCATGTGTGCAGAATGACCAAACTTGGTCTCTGCGTGCCAACGGACACGACTGTGTCTGAATGGCAAAGGGGTGCGGATAACCGTAAGGTATCTCCGCGTATCATGTGTGCAGAATGACCAAACTTGGTCTCTGCGTGCCAACGGACACGACTGTGTCTGAATGGCAAAGGGGTGCGGATAACCGTAAGGTATCTCCGCGTATCATGTGTGCAGAATGACCAAACTTGGTCTCTGCGTGCCAACGGACACGACTGTGTCTGAATGGCAAAGGGGTGCGGATAACCGTAAGGTATCTCCGCGTATCATGTGTGCAGAATGACCAAACTTGGTCTCTGCGTGCCATCGGACACGACTGTGTCTGAATGGCAAAGGGGTGCGGATAACCATAAGGTATCTCCGCGTATCATGTGTGCAGAATGACCAAACTTGGTCTCTGCGTGCCAACGGACACGACTGTGTCTGAATGGCAAAGGGGTGCGGATAACCGTAAGGTATCTCCGCGTATCATGTGTGCAGAATGACCAAACTTGGTCTCTGCGTGCCAACGGACACGACTGTGTCTGAATGGCAAAGGGGTGCGGATAACCGTAAGGTATCTCCGCGTATCATGTGTGCAGAATGACCAAACTTGGTCTCTGCGTGCCAACGGACACGACTGTGTCTGAATGGCAAAGGGGTGCGGATAACCGTAAGGTATCTCCGCGTATCATGTGTGCAGAATGACCAAACTTGGTCTCTGCGTGCCAACGGACACGACTGTGTCTGAATGGCAAAGGGGTGCGGATAACCGTAAGGTATCTCCGCGTATCATGTGTGCAGAATGACCAAACTTGGTCTCTGCGTGCCAACGGACACGACTGTGTCTGAATGGCAAAGGGGTGCGGATAACCGTAAGGTATCTCCGCGTATCATGTGTGCAGAATGACCAAACTTGGTCTCTGCGTGCCATCGGACACGACTGTGTCTGAATGGCAAAGGGGTGCGGATAACCATAAGGTATCTCCGCGTATCATGTGTGCAGAATGACCAAACTTGGTCTCTGCGTGCCAACGGACACGACTGTGTCTGAATGGCAAAGGGGTGCGGATAACCGTAAGGTATCTCCGCGTATCATGTGTGCAGAATGACCAAACTTGGTCTCTGCGTGCCAACGGACACGACTGTGTCTGAATGGCAAAGGGGTGCGGATAACCGTAAGGTATCTCCGCGTATCATGTGTGCAGAATGACCAAACTTGGTCTCTGCGTGCCATCGGACACGACTGTGTCTGAATGGCAAAGGGGTGCGGATAACCATAAGGTATCTCCGCGGGCTACCAGCTCTTGAGTCATGGCAACAAAAGGCGGTGTGGTCGACAAAAGCGAGGCTCTTGCTCCTACGTATCCCCCAATGAGGAACTCAGACCTACGTAGTTCTGGATAACTAAAGGTAGTGTGGTCGAGAAAAGCGAGGCTCTTGCTCCTACGTATCCTCCCATGAGGAACTCAGACCTACGTAGTTCTGGATAACTTGTGAGACTTGAAAAAGTCTCGGTGTTTTCTCCACTAAAATGCAAACATGCTTTAGCAAAGAGACAAATATTCCAACTGATTTAGAGCAGCATATGCTTTTTTTTTTTTTTTTTTGAGTGAAAAACAATGCGTCTACCAGGGAAGGAGAGTCTGCTGATGAAATCTCCCATAACCATAAATGAGATTTTGGATGTTAGCATTTCGTTTCTAAATGATCATTTAGAGGAAACACTGGGTCCGACAAAAATAGAAGAAATCCACTCAAAGTGTATCAATCTCGCACAGGTAAGTGTTTCATCCTAATTCCGAACCATAGATATGTCATGACTTGACTTTGCAAATTATTTCCTATCAAATCAAAAATTACACGCGTGATCATGGATCAATAGGACTTCCCTTGGGAATGGGTTCTTTTGGTGGTTTCTTCTTTCGGCTTTTGTGTGTTTTTGGCTTTTGATTTTCCTGGTTTTTTCTTTTTTTGTTTTTTTTTTAGTGCGGGGCGAACAAGTCACCGACGCACAGGATTTTGGTTGGTAATCAAAGGGAGAAGACCACTTTTAGGTCATGGTTCCCTTTTCTTTCTTTTGTTCATTTGGTGACAATTCTGTATTGTTCAGATATTGTCTGGTCCAAAGACCTCTCTGCACATTTCTTCTTGTTTCTTTGACCAGGAGCTTTCTTCTTTTTTACTTTCTCCCATTCTTTGGTTGGGAATTTTCTTTCTTTTCTTTTTTTCTTTCTTCCACCCTTTGATTGGGAATTTCCTTGCTTCCTTTTTTCCTTTGATTGGAAATTTTCCTTCTCTCCTTTTTTTGCTTTCTCTTTGATTGGAAATTTTCCTTCTCTTTTCCTTTGATTGGAAATTTTCCTTCTCTTCTTTTTTGCTTCCGAGGGTAAGGATTAACATTCTCACCCTGGGTCAAGGTTTATGGTGAGTCAGGATTTTGGCTCAAGACTTGTAGAATGGCTAGGCATGATACATGTCAGGGTTTGGTTTGGTTCAAGGATAAAAAGGGATGCCCCACATTATTTCCATGATACAAATGCAAAAAAATGATGATTTGGAAACTTTATGCAAAACTGGTCATGCATGCACCTATGCGGACACTCAAGTGTCAAATCTTTATGGTCATGTGATGCTAGGGTTCAGGATTCATTTCCTCTATTTTAGTCAACCCAACGTTTCCAAAATATGTTCTTTTATCAATTTGTGCATTCATCCGAGTCCATTTCGGGCGTCTGGGAAAATCTTCACAGCATTCACCCTTCAGGTGTATATACAGTTTCCAAAAATTGGTTATGATCAATGAATTTTTTCAAAGAAAAGTTGGAAATCGTCTCTTTTCAAAAGCATGTTGTTTTTTAGCTAGACAACTTATTTTCTCTTTTTCCCACCTTTTTCCTTACTTGCTTTCTTCTTTTTCTTTTTTGTTCTCTCTTCCATTTCATTCATTTCATTTTTTCTTTTCTATTTTTATTTTTATCATGATCATTTGTTTATTTCTTTTTCTTGTTTGTTTTTTTTTTCTTTTTTTTTTTTCATGAGGTATTTTGCTACCTAAACATGTGCATATTTTTGTGAGGTATTTTTGCTATATACATGCATATCCAAGGTATCTTGCTACCTAAACATACATATATATATGAAGTGTGTTTTTGTTTACATACATGCATATCTAAGGCATCTTTCTACCTAAACATACATATATATATTTTGTGAGGTATGACTACCTTCCGAGCTTGTGCTCGTTTTATTTAAATTCCTAGGATCATGAGCAACTAGGTGTGTCTTACTATGAAAAGTGATCAAATAACAAGCACAGATTCAAAAGGTACTAGGTTGCCTCCTAGTAGCGCTTCTTTAACGTCTTTAGCTGGACGCCTTATGACTTGTCGGTCACTGACCTAGTACTTTGCTCACCTTTGGCTTTGGACTTGGTAGCCCGCTGGTCGGCCATGTGTTGTAGGCAACGCTCTAACCTTTTTGCGGATGAGCTGAGGTGAACTCTAGAGGTGGTGGCGGTGTGTCTATTGCCCGCTACCGGCCATCCCAATGCTGCTGTATTGTTTCGCCCTGCGCCTGCCTAGGGACGCAGTACTTCTTGATGAAAGCTCGATCAGTAGGGGGCCTGATGCCCTTGCTGGAGGTTACAGGTGCTCTGTAGAACTGACAGAGACCCGTAATTAGAGCTTGACAACTCCAAGACCCTGTTGGACTTTTCGGGTCCACTGGGTGTCTTGTGGGTGCGATCCCTGCAAACAATAGATGGTATCAGAAATCAGTTGAACTATATGCATACTTACCCATGTCGGGACGACACAGACCAACCGATACTTTTGCAGGGGGAGATTGGCATTGCGGTCGCTGGGCAGAATGTTGCTAAGTAGCAATGTCATCTATATCTGTGTAAGAGTGGTCATGTTGGTGCGCATGATCCGCACTCGTCTCTTTGCAGCGGCACGGGTGAAATCTTGCCCCAGTATGCATAGTAGCAGTGTGATAGCCTCCCTCTCTAGTTGTGTTCGCACAGTTGGCGCTCCTCCAATATCAGGGGGTGGCCCAGGAACCATTAAAAGGAAACTACTGGTCCCTTAACCGGGAGTGCAAGTCTCGGTTAAGCATTTAAGGACAGAGGACCTTAAATTATCTGAAGGTGTGGATATGGAGCCCACTGAAGGTGAGGACGCGTAGTCCTCTAAAGGCGAGGGCGTGTAGTCCTATGATGGCAAGGACGTGCAATCCTCTGAAGGTGAGGGCATGCCCTACAAAGGTGAAGGCACATGACCCTTTGACGGCGAGGACGTGTAGTCCTCTGAAGTTGAAGGTACATGACCCTTTGAAGGCGAGGACGTGTAGTCCTCTGAAGGTGAAGGTAACTAGTACCCAAGGTGAGGGCGTGTAGCCCTCTCAAGGCGAGGACATGTAGTCCTCTGGAGGTGAGGGCGTGCAGCCCTCTGATGGTGAGGACGTGTAGTCCTCTGACGGTGAGGGTAACTAGTACCCAAGGTGAGGGCGTGTAGCCCTCTCAAGGCGAGGACGTGTAGTCCTCTCAACAGTGAGGGTAACTAGTACCCGAGGTGAGGGCGTGTAGCCCTCTCAAGGCGAGGACGTGTAGTCCTCTCAACGGTGAGGGTAACTAGTACCCAAGGTGAGGGCGTGTAGCCCTCTCAAGGCGAGGACATGTAGTCCTCTGAAGGTGAGGGCGTGCAGCCCTCTGTTGGCGAGGACGTGTAGTCCTCTAAAAGTGATAGGTACAAGTACCCAAGGATCCACCCTTATGAGAAAGCAAGAGATCGACTCATCGAGAGGGCCGGTCATCCCAAATCCACAAGATTTGGACATTAGATGTAGGAAATCTATGCAGTTAACATGATTTCTAGGGATGCAGATGCATGCAACCTTTGTCGTGAAATTTGGTAAATGCGGACTTCATTTGAAACAATGCAATGTAATGGAAAGTTGTACAATGTTCATGACATTCTTTCCCTATTTTGTGATTTTGATTTTGATTTAAAATTTTTTTTTTTTTTTTTTTTTTGGAAAACACAGATTGACTGTCCTTTTGAAAGAGGTGATAATTCATGCAACTTCATCCTATCTTTTTTGCAAACCTCTCCGGGAACTCCCTCAGAGTGTGTGTTCTGTTTGATTTAGTCATTTGACCATTTTGGAGTGACGGCAATGGAGTCGTTTGATGTTTGATCAATCCATTGAAATCCTAGGGTTTGTCCCCCCTTTCCCTTTTCTTGTTTAAAAACATCGATAGGTGAGAACTTTTGATCTGCCCCTATGTTCACTTGAGGCTCATGCACGATGCCCCTCATTGCCCCAGTGTAAGGCTTTGAGGTACCAATCGTTGTCTTTCGTCATGACCTTGTAGGAGGGAACCTATTGGGTGAGAACTTCTAATCTGCCCCTAGGTTCACTTGAGGCTCATGCACGGTGCCCCTCATTGCCCCAGTGTAAGGCTTTGAGGTACCAATCGTTGTCTTTCGTCAGGACCTTGTAGGAGGGAACCTATTGGATGAGAACTTCTAATCTGCCCCTAGGTTCGCTTGAGGTTTTTGCATGGTGCCTTTCGTTGCCCCAGTGTAGGGCTTAGAGGTACCAAGTGTTGTCTTGTTTTCACGACCTCGTAGCGAGGAAGAATGAAAGAAGCAGTTGATTCTTGCAAAAAGAATTTTCCAAGGACGAGAAATAGTTGAAGGATTTTTCAGTTGATGGATTAAGTCAAATGACTCCTATGTAGAAGCAAGATGTTTTGATGTCTTGATGATGCTAAAGGATCAAATGCTTCTAAGTTTTATTCAAGACAAGAATCCAAGAAAGTCAAGATATATGATCAAGTTTGATCTCTTAGAATCTTTAGGAAGAAGTTTCCAAATTGAAACAAACAAAAGGTTTGACCAAAGAATTCTATCATTTCAAATTGAGATTTGCTCTCTGGTAATTGATTACCAGTAGTTGAAAATGTTTTAATACAAATTTTTAAAACCTGTAATCGATTACATAAGTCTTGTAATTTGATTACCAGAGGGGATTTTCAGAAAATAATTTCCAAGAGACATATCTATTCAAATGTTTTATGAACGGCCACTCAAATGTTTTAAAGAGAGTTTTCATTGCCCAAACAGTTTTATCCTCTCGAAAGATCAAGAGTTTTTCTGAACTGAAATGTCTTATCCTCTCAAAAAGATTCCTTGGTCAACCACTTGCTTATTCAATAAGGAATTTTTGATTGATCTTCATTTTACAATCTACCTCTTTTACGAGAGACCTCTTCTTCTCTTCTTCTTATTTCTGAAAAGGGATTAAGAGACCGTGGGTCTCTTGTTGTAGAGGATTCCTGAACACAAGGGAAGGGTTATCCCTGTGTGCATTGTTAATCCAAAAAGAAAGAGTGATAGTTCAATTGGGGAATAGTCTTTGCATCTTAATTCAACCCCCCTTTTTCTTAAGGTAACTGAGGCCATTTGTCCAACATCTTATTCTTGATAACTCACTTCTTTCTAAAAAGACAAAATGAGGTCACATGAACGTCTATATTTTTACTTGAAAACACAGTCAACCAAATGCCTTTTTATTTTTTATTTTGAAACTTATTTTTTATTTTGAAACTTATTTGTTTTGAACTTTACTCGTTGTTTTACGGCACCCCCACCAACGTGCAAGATGAGTAATCTCTGATTGAACGGTCTTGGAAGTCAACACTCAGGAGCGCAGGTTGCTTGAGCAAACAGACCAATGGCTTACACTTGAAAATCCTGATGAGTCATTAGAGACATCTAACAACAGTTTTCAAAATTGCCCCCTGTGTGGCATCTCTTGTCAATGTCAGGATTTACACGCGATTCTCCTCAAATTTCAGCCAGCCCGCATCAATTAGACCTTGCACCTTACGCCTGAGGGTCATACAGTGCTCAATGGAATGCCCCAGGGCTCCCCCACGATATGCACATGTTGCGTTCGAGTCATATCCTCAGAAAAATGGGGGTTTGAGGGAACCTAGCAGGGGTTATGGCTACCATTGCATTATCAAGTAGATATGGGAGCAAGTTAGCATATGAAACCGGAATTTGGGGTGAATCCTACAGGCTTTTCGCTGCAAGATTCATTTCTTGGTTGGTGTTTTTTTTTTTTGTTTGTGCTAAAGGTGGTCTTCGTCATTGGAAGTGCGGTAGACAGGCTTTGTGGTTGATTTAGGGATGGCCTTTGTGGATAACTGGGTGGTGGGTAAGGAGAAGGTTTGTTATTGGCTGAGTAAAGATATTGTTGGGTTGGTGGGAAACTTGGCCGTATAGGAATGGCAGTCACAGCATGGGTTTTTCCCTCTTTCTCACCCTCTTTATTTGCCCCAGTTTTCTCAGTCGTCCTAGTATGATGATCAAATTTGCCTCTTTTCGGACCCACATTGATCCTTTCACTGGCGAAGACCAAATCTGTAAAACTTGAAGGTGTGTAACCCACCATTTTTTCCATAGTAGAACACCGGTCACGTGTCTACTATCATTATGATAATCTCTTTCTCTGTTTTTGGGGGTGCTACTTGAGTTGCCAAGTCTCTCCATCTTTTGGGCGTGTTCTTTGAAAGATCCGTCCCCCTTTTTGCAAATGATCTGTAGTTGCATCCTATCCGGAACCATATCAAAATTGTACTGATACTGCCTAACAAAGGCAACCATTAGGTCCTTCCAAGAATGGACTCAAGAAGGTTCCTAAGTTAGTATACCAGGCGACAGTTGTCCTAGTAAGATTTTCTCAGGAAAAATGTATCAGCAGTTTCTCATCTTTTGCGTATGCCCCCATCTTCCGACAGTACATCTTTAGATGGTTCTTGGAGCGAGTAGTCCCCTTGTACTTGCCAAAGTCCGGCACCTTGAACTTGGGAATGACCATGTTTGGGTATTAGGAACAACTTTTCTAGGTTAGCAAAGGCATAATCTTCACCTCCTTCAATGGCCCTGAGCCTTTCCTTTAGATGATCCGTCTTTCCCTTTTCGGCCATAGCAGGAGGGGCTCTTCCCACCGTAAAAATGCAATGGTTGTGGTTGTGGGCGAAACTGAGGGCTCTCCAAAGTGTTTCCAAAAGGGTATACCACCAACTGCTTGCCCTTCAGTGGCATATCCGAGCCAAGGCTCGAAGTCAGCTAGATTGTGGTGGGGAATTTCATGTGTCTTTCCCATGGTTTGAGAGACATGTGCCTGATGAGGTTATTGGTTCTCAATGAGTATCGGAGTGGAGTTATTGAGATTTTCATTGAGAGTGTATGCCACATTGGGTGGTGTATAGTTGGGAGGCAAGCCATATGATGGGAAGGCGTGCTCGTTTTGAATTTGCACATCATGGGGTCATCCGTACTTCCCAAATCTTTGCCTACCATATTTGAGGTTGGACGATTCATTTGCTTGAGGCCAGATGGGAGCATTGGGTTCACCTTAGCGACAGCGCTTAATAGTGGCCATTTATCATTGGCTTCCATTATCTTCTTCATGCTCATCATGGCCTTTATCATTGTGGCCATTTGCTCTTTTATGGCCTCCATTTTTGGCATTCATCTTCTCTTGCACCTTCTCTGCTTCACCCATTACTCTAGCTCTAGCACGAGTTTGGTAAGGGCGCCGTAAAGCGTTTCCTTTTCTTTTTGATAAGTTCATTTTATTTTATTTTATTTTTCAAGGAAAGAATGCAATGAGCAATGCAACCAATGAAAAGCATGGATGCATGCGAATGATGTACAGTCGAAGTATTGCGAATTTTTACGCAAGATATGGGGTTGAATCAATTTAGATTTTCAACATGGTCCATGACATCTTTGTCAAGGTGAAACTGGAAGTAACAAGGACATCAATAATCCTAAATATGTTTGGCAGTAGACGAAGCAGTGATGTGACTCGATTCATCTTTTGCCCCAATTTTGCAAGACGGTTACTTCCATATTTCAACTTGACTTGATGAACCTTTTTGTAAAAGCATGAGCTTGGTTCAACCCTATAATCCAAGGAATGGCAATTCTGATCGCCAATACTTCGACAACATCTCATAGGGATGAATGACTCGGGCATACTTTAAGCTTATGCACGGAAAATGTAATTATGAAATTGAGATGCCCGAAGAAACACCATTTCCTAGTTAACAATGCATTAGGTACCATGTTCAATTATTTTGTTTTTAAGTGAAACGGGTTTATGATCCCAACACGGTTGGCTCGTGGTGCCTAACACATGAAACTAAGAATGTAGTGTGAAGTTTCACGCTTCCCCCTTTTTTGTTTTTGTTTTGTAGAGGAAAACGCAAGGATGAGCAAACATGAAAACAAATGGTATGCAATTTTGCAGATCAAAAAGTTTGTTGAACGCATATGCATGATGATGCCATGACTCATGCAAAATGTGAGGCTGGAATATGATAACGGACAAATGCAGGATATGTCCATTATGATGTTATGAAGAGATGCTTATGATATGAATGCATTTTACGGACACGAGAGCCCGGAAAATTATCTCTTCTTACTTGCGCATTTGGGGGCGCAGTGCCCCATGTGTACAATTAAGAAGGTGATATGGACCTTCCGGCTTCCCGTGACAAAGGACGAGACCAACATACAATGCATGCTAGAGATAAAATGCGGGAGTGACTTGATTTGCACTGATTTTTGGAGTAAAAACGTGGGATAAACTCATTTTATTCAAAAAGTTATAACTAGTCAAGATCTGAGCGACAATACAAACTTCCTAGCGGTTTCTAATCATATGGTCCATTAAGTCTATCATATGTTGACAATAGCTGAGAAGTCCGTGGATCTTCTTGGGGGCGGAGTAGGTGTCCGCCATTGCTTTGGCCTTGGCTAGCAATCGGGGAAGTTCTTGACTCCTGTTCAAAGTAAGAGCAAATCGGTCCGTCCACATTGTTGCCTCTTGGTGCCATGAATCAATTACCCTCTCCCTTGCTTCGCTTTCTGCTGATATCTTGGCGTACTCATCCTCTAGCCTTTGCTCGTGAGTCGCCGCTAGATTTAGCTTCTCTTTGCACTCATCGATGACGGCCCACATATTCCCTTCAGTCTCGCTTAACTGTTGGGACAAATTTCTTTTCGACCTAAGGTAAGCCTTTAGCTCGTCCTTCAAGATCATGCCTTTGACCCGTGATGATTCCTTTCACCTCTTCGGAGCTTGAGCTTACTATTGCTGCCCTATAAAGCCCCTCAAAACTTTGCTGGCACGTGTTCTTCCTTTTGGGCCTTCTTGGTTTCTCGTTCCAAGGCATCAGCGGTGGCCATATTGACGTCCCTTAGTTCATCATACTCTTTTCAGACTTTGATGGCTATGGACTTGAACTTCTCTTCGACTACTCGGGCTCTTTCAAGCTCTGCCTTTAGGGCTTGTACCTCATCACTTTCTTCCGAAGCTTTAACCTCATCGTCCCTCACAGTCTTTAGATTTGGGATCCAATCCAATCCTTGTGTTCGGACTCTCAGCCACTTATGATAGCCGCCGATGATCCCATTACTGCTTCCCCTAAGCTCTCTGTCCTTTCTTCACGCCGCATCCCATGCCTTGCGAACTCCTTGGAGTACCCTCGCGTTGTGGTCACTAAAACCCCGTGCGATGAAAGGCGTGATGCTTTCGTCTAATGGCGCTCCTCTCATGGGGTAGCCAAGCTGTCTTATGGTGAGAACGGGATTATAATTAATACAACCCCTTGTTCCCATCAAGGGAACATTTGGACATCCTTCGCATGAAGATAGAATCCTGATTCTTCCTTCCTTCTAGCGAGGGAACCAATTAACAGACGCCCCCCCATGCTAGCCAAGAGTTGGTCCCAATTCGCCTTTCCTTTTTCGACGCACGAGCGGTAACCTTGTAGCGGATAGACGGGCCTACCTTCTTGGAGAAAAAGGTGTGAAACCAGCCCCACATAGAGAGCTGGAGTACAGCAAACAATCCTTGCATTGCTTTCTTCACATCTTCGGTCGAAGGTGTCATATAGGTCGGCTAGCATAGCGACAACCGGACTTTCCTTGTGGTTATGATAGGCGAGAAAAACGTCGATCGCTGCCAGGTCCACCAACCCATCCACATTTGGAAAGAGGACTCCCTTGAAAATCAACAGTGTGAGAATATCTATGAATGGGGTCCACTCGCCTTTATCTGCCAAGATTCTTGCTTTTACCTCCAAATATTTTCTCGGTATTCCGACCACCCCATTTTCGACTTGCCTTTGGCGGTCTAATTCCTGCGCCGAGATTTGGACTTTTTTAGAAATTCTGGCCAATGAGGATAGAACCCTGAGAAGAGGTATGGTTTCCTTCCCCCTAGAGGACATCCTAGGATCTCTTCAAATTCTTCCACCATTGGTGATAGCTAGAAGTCCCCAAAGATGAAGCACCTCAACGGCTGATCATAATACTGGGCGAGGGAGGCAATTGGTTCCATGGAGACTTCTACCCTAGCTAGGTCCCAAATGCTTACCATAGGCTTTGCGGAAGGCTTGCCGTTGAAGTTGACCCATTAATTGCCCCAACTCTCGTAAACTAGTGACCTCTAAGCTCTTGATTTTGACTTGATAGAACCTCTTTTTAAACGAAGGCTTTTGACTTGATCCCATGTTTTACTAAAGTGAAATAAAATCTAGTGCGAATCAAAACTCCGACATCTATCATGGGTGGGATGGATGAATGCATGATGGAATGCATATGACACAGATGCAATCTAGAAAAGCGGGGGTCCGGGGAATTTGTCCCCTTCTTAGATACGACGTCTAGGGGTAGCAGAATGCCCCAACGCACGTTTTTAAGAAGGCGACACGGACCCTCCGTTGGTTTGTTTACAGAAGGGATCAAGACAGAACCCATATGCGATGCCTATGCAAAAGACACAATGCGGGAATGTACACAGTATGACAATATTCACCGAACATAAGCAAAAGGGTATATGATACTCATGCATGGCAGTGTGAAAGATGGCACGCAGCGTGTTTGCTCCGTGCCCCTATTTAAGGGACCTATAAGGAAGAGAACTAACTAGGCTTTTAGCAATAAACCCCAAGGTAGCTATATCTCTCTTGATGGTTTCTAGAGGTATCATCCCCTTTGAAGAACATATTGCAGCAGTAGGGACTACTAGCAACAATAAGTTTTCAAAGAGAAAAGCTCTAGATGAGGGTTCACTGTAATCAAGCAAGTCGGAGACCTAGCATGATCACAGATTCACCTCCACTCCTTATGTTCCCATGAACCCGGGTATAGGGCCCTTTTTCACTCACAGTGTGTGCAAATAGTGTTAGTGTTTGTGTGCATCAAATGAATAAATATTTACCTCATGCATACATTCTAAAACACACTAAAAGCAACAAATAGTTTATATACACAAGAACATAATGAAAGGAAACCAACAAAGGGGTAAGTCACGGTAAAACATTGCACAAAATCAAATGGCCTAACTCTCAAAAAACAGTCCCCAGTGGAGTCGCCAACTGTCGCAACCTACCCTTCGGCGGGAGGGCGACGCGAGACTCGCGGGATGCGTGTTCCACGAAAGGAATACGCGCGGAGTCGCCACCAACGTTTATTTGGGGAAAACGTCGGAAAAACCGGAAAAGACGCGATCTACGAACTTTTTAGTGAAAAGGTTCGGGAGTTGTATTTACGCACGGGGAAGGTATTAGCACCCCACACGTCCGTCCCAAGGGACGGCAGCCTTTAATCGAATGTGCAAACATGACTTTGATTTTTATGTTCCCTTTTATGTTCTTATATCCTTTATACCCTTTTTATATTTTTTCTTTTTTATGGTCGACAAGGGTGTTTCCCTTTGCTCCTACGTATTCCTCAATTTGGGATGAGAAAATCAGACCTACGTAGTTCTTTCGGAACAAAGTGTTTGGTTAAGTTGTTTTTGTCTTTTTTGCAAAATATGTTTTTATTGAACAAAAGGCCATTTAAGGTGTTGGACCATTAAACGGTCTTTTGATTTTGAAAGATGAGAAATGTTAAGGCGTTGGACCATTAACGATTTCTTGTTTTTGAAAGGAGAGAAACGTTAAGGCATTGGACCATTAACGATCTCTTGGGGTGGTCGACAAAAGCGGGACTTTTGCTCCTACGTATCCTCAAGGAGGAAATCAGACCTACGTAGTTCTTGCTTATCAAGTGATTCTTTTTTATTTTAAGAGGTGATCATTTTAAGGCGTTGGACCTTAAAAATGATCCATTTTACTTAGTGAGAAATTGAAATGACGAACGTCAAAAGCCTATTTTTGTGGACGAGCTTGACTAGGCGAGTTTGATTTTAGCCTTGGTTTCACTTTAGTTATTTAATCAATTCAATTAAGAAATGAGAAATCCCAAAGAGAAAACGTCCGATTGATTTTCCGCTTTATTTTACTAAAAGATGTCTTTTTGATTATTATATTATTTTTTTACCTCTTTTTGATTTCCAACGCGGTTACGGCACGACCGAACGGTCGGAATTGATTTTAACCAAAGTTAATGGATAATACAATTCAAACGTTCGGTGGAAATTTATTTTATTTTTAAGTTAAGCGAGAAACGACTTAAGTAAAATGGCTTAAGCACGTCAACAGGGGGTATAAAAAGTAAACAAAACGAGAATCAAAATGCACGAAACACAATGTGGACCACTACGGGCACATAGAATGAATCGAAAAGCTTGGTTCGAGGTACTTACCCGTTGAAGATCGAAGAACGATGAAGAACGAATGAAGGACGTCGAAGAACGGTTGAAACCTTTGCGAGATTCCTCACGGAAAACGTTACGGAAACGTTTCGGAAGCGCCTCGGCTTAGATTTTCTTCACGGAAACAATTTTTCCAAGCAAATTCCAAAGAGAGAGAAGTGCCTAAGGGGCTGGGATCCCTTCCTTCTTCATTTCCTCCCCTATTTATAGCAAAATAGGGGAGGTGGTTGCCGCCCAGCTCGCCCAGGCGAGCAGGGTTGCTTCCTCCAGAAGCAACCGCCTTCTGGAGGAATCTTCTGGAGGGCCTAAGTGGGCCTGGGTGCTATTTGCACCCCCATTTTTACTAAGTACACCCCCCTCTGCTGTTTTTTGGTGATTCTTTTTCGTAAAGTTACGGAAACTTACGAATTTCGTAACGATACTTGTTTTCTTTCCGTAATGTTACGGAACCTTGCGGATTACATAATCATCCCCTTTTTGACCTACGGAATGTTACGGAACCTCACTTAATTATGCAACGATGCTTCCATTTGATTTCCGGTGTGTCACGGAAACTTACGGATTGTGCATCAATATTTTTTTGGTTTTTCGGCATGTCCTGGAATTTCATAAATTGCCTAATGATGGGTGCCAAGCACCTCACAAGGACCAAAGAATGGTCGCATGTCATCAAGCAAAGGTCCCCGGACGAAATTAGGGTATGACAGTAGTCTTTTAGCAGGATTATTAATTCTTCACGGATAGGTGCGGTAATGCCTGTACCTATCTTTACTTCCCTCTTTCCACTGCCAATTCCTAAGTCTACTAGCTCTGTTTCTTCTTGATGAGGCCCCATTTCTTGGTCCTCATGGGCAACCATTCTTTCTAGTTCCGAAGGAAGTCCCACATCCTCATCTCCTTCATCTTCCGTTTGATTCATTTCTTGCTCGAAGTTGATAGACGGGTCCCAGGTATTAGTACCTTCGGGGGACTCGTCATCGAATCTGCCGTTTCAGAAAAAGAAGTAAACATGCAAATGAATGAGAATGGGTAGAGACCAGGAACAGATGAAGAAAGATCCTTGTATTATAAATTCAAAAACAAAAGACACAAAGCCTTAACAAAAAGAAAACTCTAAAGCCTAGGCCCAACTATAGAGCTTTTAAAACCGTAAAGGTTTACATTATGCTTGTTGCGTAAATGCCGGGGCGTTCCTCCACCCGCCAATTTCCCAGCTGGAAATCAGGAGGGCATGGTCGGACCAAATCCAAAGTACTTGGAACATCATCTTCACATATCGCGACCACTTGACCTTCGTCTCCCAGACCCGCACTTATAAAGCTTCTACTTATGTGGCAGGGCGGGTTTCCTTCACTTTCTTGTTTCCAACGCGAGCTCTGACCACTGTTCTTCCTTCCCGCGATGCTTCTTTTCATGTCCGCCTGAGTGGGCTTATAGCCTAAACCATACTTCCCACGATTTCCTTGGGTTTTTATCAGGCTAGTTATGCCGTCATTGTCTTTGCCTAAACCCACCCCGGGTTCATAACCGTTCCCCAACATAACTCGGGCCATCATTACCGCTGCATCGGACAGACAAGGTTGCCCAAAGAGGGAGTCCACGGAGGAAATGCTGACCACCTCAAAAGACTGGAAAGCGGTTTCTAACGATTCTTCTGCGGCTTCCACATAAGGCATGGAGGATGGGCAGCTTACCAAGATATCTTCCTCGCCTGACACGATGACCAAGTGCCCCTCCACTACGAATTTCAGCTTTTGGTGGAGTGTAGAAGGCACAACTCCCACTGAATGGATCCAAGGGCGCCCCAACAGGCAGCTGTAGGGGGGGTTAATATCCATTATTTGGAAGGTGACTTGACAGGTGTGAGGGCCTATTTGTACTGGGAGATCGATCTCTCCCCTAACCTCTCGGCGAGTGCCGTCGAAGGCCCGAACCACCATTGAACTTGGTTTTAAATGGGAAGCATTGAATGGTAACTTGTCCAAAGTGCTCTTTGGCATCACGTTTAAACTGGAACCATTATCGATGAGTACCTTGGCCACGATATGGTCCATACACTTGACTGATACGTGTAAAGCCTTATTATGCCCTCTCCCCTCGGCGGGGATTTCTTCTTCGGCGAAGGCAAGATAGTTGCTGGCAGTGATATTGTTGACCAGCCCTCCGAAACCTTCTACCGAAATATCTTGGGCCACGTGAGCCTCGTTCAGCACCTTTACTAGCAGAGCCCGATGAGGCTCGGAGCTCATAAGTAACTCTAGCAGCGAGACCCTAGCCGGGGTTTTGTTGAGCTGTTCGATAATCTTGAATTCGCTCTGCTGAATTATCCGAAGGAACTCGCTGGCTTCCTCTAGCGACACCTCCTTTCTACCATCCTTTTTCTCCGGGGGTCCCTTTGCTGGAATATCTTTATTCGAAGCGTGGGGTGCTTCGCCATCTTGTTCCTCTACCACTTTTCCTTTTCCCTTGACGTCGGCGGGTTGGACCGGTAGGTCCGGAGGTGCGAACACACGACCACTACGGGTCACACCACTCAGTCCCGTGATATTTGTTACTTTAGCCGACAGCGAGCTGACGTCAGTGACTTCTTCTTCCTTCTTCCCCGGAGGTGTATATCTCCACGGGACCGCGTGACTATTTTGGTACGGGAAAGGAACAGGTTTGGCCATTAAGGAGTGCCCGGGCTTTTGCGAGGCTGCACTTTTAGTGAAGTATATCACCAAGGGTTTGGGCTTCGCGACACCACTCCCCTCCGTAGATTGCATGCATATGTGCTGTTCTTCTTTTCCTTCAATGCCGACTTCCAGTCGACCTTGATCTATCATCCGCTGTAACAATTCCTCTACTTCCAAACACGTCTCCATGTCATGCATTTCGCCGGGATGTAGCAGACAGGAATCCTCCTTACACCCACTATGGGGAATTACACCTCCCTTTTGCAGGGCCTCAAAGATAAACCTCCTAGGGGTTGCCACATCTCTCAACGGTTTAGACCTGTGGGGCCTATCGGATTCAACTGCATTAACTGCTCCCCCTCCATGATTGGCGAGCGGGTTGGTCCTCACATTGGGCCGATCCTCTTGGAAAGTCAGCCATCCGGCATCCATTAGATGTTGGACCTTGTATTTAAGGGCCAAGCATTTTTCGATGGAATGCCCCGGGGCACCCCCATGGTACTTGCAAGTTGCATTAGGGTCATACCACTTCGGGAAAGGGGGTTCGAGGACCCTTCCGGGAGTTACCACGGCCAAATGATTGGCGATGAGGGATGGTAGAAGATCTTCGTACGTCATTGGGAGCGGGGTGAATTCCGGCAATGGCCTTGGAGGGAAGTTCCTTGTCGTGTTGGAATTACCGGCCGGTCGAGGCGTGTTCGGAGTTGGAACTTGGGGAGCTTCTCTCTGGGTGGGTGCCTTAGGCTGCACGGGTGTTGAGCTAGAGGCGTTCCCAGCATGAGCCGAGAAGCTTGGGTGATGTTGCGCGTACTGATGGGTACCATGAGGTGTTTGCTGGGGTTTGACCCATGCGGGTGTTGAAGAGACGGCATGGGCATCTCCTTCCTTCCTTTTTGCCCCTGTTGCCCCCGATTCTTTTGGCGTTCATGTTTGTGGAGGAAACGTAATCAAACTTTCCTCTCTTCAATCCCACCTCGATTCTTTCCCCGGCAAACACCAGATCCGCAAAGCTGGACGGCATGTAACCCACTAGCTTCTCATAGTAGAACACTGGCAGAGTGTCTACCATCATGGTGATCATCTCTCTCTCAACCATGGGAGGAGCTACTTGTGCCGCCAAATCCCTCCATCGCTGCGCATATTCTTTAAAGGTTTCACCCTCTTTCTTGAACATATTCTGCAGTTGAGTACGGTCCGGAGCCATATCAGAATTGTACTGATACTGCCTTAGGAAGGCGGTAATCAGATCCTTCCAAGTACGGATACGGGAAGCTTCCAAATTAGTGTACCACACTACCGCAGCTCCGGCCAAGCTATCCTGAAAGAAGTGTATCAACAGCTTTTCATCTTTAGAGTGGGCACCCATCTTACGGCAGTACATTTTGAGATGGTTTTTGGGACAAGTCGTCCCTTTATACTTGTCGAAGTCCGGCACTTTGAACTTCGGGGGAATAACAACATCGGGTACTAAGCAAAGATCCGTCATGTCTGCAAACGGATAGTCCCCAAATCCTTCCACGGCCCTCAATCTTTCCTCAAGGAGATCGAGCTTCCTCCTTTCTTCAGTTGCCGGGGGCGGCCCTTCCATGGACAAAACTATTGGCGAAGCTGCGATGTTGGGTTGAGGCAACGTGCCTGGTGCCGACCCTTCGGGGATCGGGGGATAAAACTCGACATCCCTCCGAGCATAATCTTGAGGGTCTTTATGGACTTCGTCGGGCTGCTGAGGAGGCTCTTTTTCATGGACGGGAGAAGCAATGTGGCCCGCATCTTCTTGCAAGATGGGTGGTGAATAGTTGGGCGGCAATCCATAAGGGTAAGCCGCTCGGTTGTATCCCAGGTGAGGGCTGCCACCGTGCCCCAGTGCGTCCCTTCCCCGTCCTACTATGTTTGAGGGAGGATGGTGCGTAGTTGCCAAGGGAGTCGGGTCTGCTTCGGCAGCCGAACTGACAGCGGCGGTGGTGGCCGCGTTCTTCTCTATGAGCTGCTTCATACTTAACATGGCCTCCATCATGGAGGCCATTTGTTCTTTCAGAGCCGACATGTCGGCTTTCATCTGTTCCTGCGTCTCCTCTTGATCGCCCATCGTTCTAGATTTGGATCTGGTGCGATAGGGATCCCTTGCGGCGCGTTTAGTTATGGTGTTTTTCCCTAAAAAACCAAACGTGAGGAGTGGGTAAAGAAAGAAAATGCATGCTAGAGATGAGATGTAGGAGTGATTTGATTTGCACAAGCTTTTTGGAGTAGAAACCTGGGACCAACTCATTTTATTTCAAAAAGGAAGTCATATCTAGTCAAGGTCTGAGAGACCATACAAGTTTCCTAACGATTTCTAATTATGTGGGCCATTAAGTCTATCATATGCTGACAATAGCCGAGAAGCCCGTGAATCTCTTCGGGGGTGGAGTAGGTGTCTGCCATCGCCTTGGCCTTGGCTAACAATCGGGGAAGTTCTTGACTCCCGTTCAAGGTAAGAGCAAACCGCTCCATCCACATGGTTGCCTCTTGGTGTAAAGAGTCGATCACCCTTCCTCTAGCCTCTTTTTCCGCATATACTTGAGCATACTCATCCGCTATTCTATGCTCGTGGGCCGTGGCTAGACCTAACTCTTCTTCGTACTTGGCGATGATAGCTAACATGTTGGTCTCTGTCTCGCATAGACGCTGAGACAAGCTTCTTTTGGACCTTGAACAAGCAATCAAATCCTCTTTCAGAACCATGCTATGTGCTCGCGACTGGTCCCTTTCTTCCCTTCGCAACTTGAGTTCATTATTGCTACCCCATAGAGCTCCGCGAAATTTGTTCCGGCCATACTCTTCCTTGCGAGCCCTCTTGGCCTCTCGTTCAAGGGCTCTTGCGGTAATTGCATTCTCTTCTCGTAACCCGGCACACTCCTTCCGAACGTGTGTAGCAGCCAACTTGAACTCCTCCTTGGCGAGTTTTGCCTTTCCTAACTCGCTTTTGAGAGCTTGGACTTCTTCGTCCTCTTCCGGTGCTTCAAAATTCTCTTCGCTGACGACTTTTAACTTGGCGAGCCAATCTAAACCTCGTATGCGAACTTTCAGCCATTCGTGGTACCCACCAATGATGCCATTACGAATGCCTCTAAGCTCTTGATCTTTCCTTAACGGGGTTTCCCATGCCTTATGGATTCTTTGCATAGTCTTGGAATTTTGTGCGCCGAGATCCCTCACAAGGAAAGGAGACATGCTTTCTTCCGTCGGTGCTCCCCTCATGGGGTACCCTAGTTGTCTTATAGCGAGCGTGGATTGTAATTAATACAACCCCTCGTTCCTACCAGCGGAATGTTTGGGTATCTTCCACATGAGAAAAGGACTCCTTCTTTTCCTTCCTTCCATCGGGGAACCAACTGATTGTTCTACCTCCTATCCCGGCCAAGAGCTGGTCCCAATCCATTCTCCTCTTTTCAGTACACGAGCGATGGCTCAGGAGCGGACATGGATGTCTTGTGTCTTGTTGGAACAAGTGTGAAACCAACCAACACAGAGGGCGGGTAAGCAACAGATGATCCGTGCGCTACTCTTCTCGCACCTTCGGTCAAATGTGTCAAATAGATCTGCCAAGACAGCTACCACCGGACTTTCCTTGCTATGGTGGTAGGCAAGGAAAGCGTCGATTGCTGCTAGGCCTACCAAACCATCCACGTTTGGAAAGAGGACGACCCCAAAAATTAGCAAAGCTAACACATCCATAACGGGACCCATTCTCCTTGATTGGCCATACCCCTCGCTTTGTCTTCTAGGTACTTCTGTGGTAGGCCCGCTATGCCGTTCCGAGTCTGTTTTATGCGGTCCAAACCTCTTGCGGAATCCTTGACCACAGTTGCAATTCTGCTCAAAGAGGGGAGACACCCGGAGGAAAGATATGGTTTTCTTCCCCCGAGAGGACATCCTAGAATCTCCTCAAATTCTTCAATGGTTGGTACTAATTGGAAGTCCCCGAATGTGAAGCATCTCAAAGGCTGGTCGTAGTATTGGGTAAGTGATGCAATGGCTTCTATGGACACCTCTGCTATGGGTCAACTCTAAGATCTTTCCGTAAGTCTTGCGGAAGGCTTGCATTTGGAGGGGTTCCATCAACCGCCCTAATTCCTTGATGCTGGTGGTATCTGGGCTTTTGACCTTGACTTGGTAGAACCTCTTGCCGGTTTGATTTGTTTCCCATGCTTACTAAAGTGAGACAAAAGCTGGTGCAAATCAAAACCCCGATATCTCATGGGTGGGATGGATGAATGCATGATGGAATGCATATGACACAGATGCAATCTAGGAATGCGGGGGTCCGGGGAATTTGTCCCCTTCTTAGATACGACGTCTAGGGGTAGCAAAATGCCCAACGCACGTTTTTAAGAAGGCGACACGGACCCTCCATTGGTTTGTTTACAGTAGGGATCAAGAAGAACCCATATGCAATGCCTATGCAAAAGACACAACGCGGGAATGTACACAGTATGACAATATTCACCGAACATAAGCAAAAGGTATATGATACTCATGCATGGCAGTGTGAAA
>NW_021144557.1:0-17584 GCF_004193775.1 Glycine soja | reverse complement strand
GCATTTAAGGACAGAGGACCTTAAATTATCTTAAGGTATGGATATGGAGCCCACTGAAAGTGAGGACGCGTAGTCCTCTAAATGCGAGGGCGTGTAGCCCTCTGAAGTTCAGGACGTGTCGCCTTTCGAAGACGAGGGAGTGTAGTCCTATGATGGCAAGGACGTGCAATCCTCTGAAGGTGAGGGCATGCCCCCCTTTGAAAATGGGGGAACATGTAGTCCTCTGATGGCGAGGACGTGTAGTCCTCTAAAGGTGAGGACGTGTAGTCCTCTGAAGGTGAGGGGCATGTAGCCCTACAAAGATGAAGGCACATGACCCTTTGACGGCGAGGACGTGTAGTCCTCTGAAGTTGAAGGTACATGACCCTTTGAAGGCGAGGACGTGTAGTCCTCTAAAGGTGAAGGTAACTAGTACCCAAGGTGAGGGCGTGTAGACCTCTCAAGGCGAGACTTATAGTCCTCTGGAGGTGAGGGCGTCAAGCCCTCTGGTGGTTGAGGACGTGTAGTCCTCTCAAGGCGAGGACGTGTAGTCCTCTGACGGTGAGGGTAACTAGTACCCAAGGTGAGGGCGTGTAGCCCTCTCAAGGCGAGGACATGTAGTCCTCTGGAGGTAAGGGCGTGCAGCCCTCTGATGGTGAGGACGTGTAGTCCTCTCAAGGCGAGGATGTGTAGTCCTCTCAACGGTGAGGGTAACTAGTACCCAAGGTGAGGGCGTGTAGCCCTCTCAAGGCGAGGACATGTAGTCCTCTGGAGGTGAGGGCGTGCAGCCCTCTGATGTGAGGACGTGTAGTCCTCTCAAGGCGAGGACGTGTAGTCCTCTCAACGGTGAGGGTAACTAGTACCCAAGGTGAGGGCGTGTAGCCCTCTCAAGGCCGAGGACATGTAGTCCTCTGGAGGTGAGGGCGTGCAGCCCTCTGATGGTGAGGACGTGTAGTCCTCTCAAGGCGAGGATGTGTAGTCCTCTCACGGTGAGGGTAACTAGTACCCAAGGTGAGGGCGTGTAGCTCTCTCAAGGCGAGGACATGTAGTCCTCTGGAGGTGAGGGCGTGCAGCCCTCTGATGGTGAGGACGTGTAGTCCTCTCAAGGCGAGGATGTGTAGTCCTCTCAACGGTGAGGGTAACTAGTACCCAAGGTGAGGGCGTGTAGCCCTCTCAAGGCGAGGACATGTAGTCCTCTGAAGGTGAGGGCGTGCAGCCTCTGTTGGCGAGGATATGTAGTCCTCTAAAAGCGAGGACGTGTAGTCCTCTCAACGGTGAGGGTAACTAGTACCCAAGGTGAGGGCGTGTAGCCCTCTCAAGGCGAGGACATGTAGTCCTCTGGAGGTGAGGGCGTGCAGCCCTCTGATGGTGAGGACGTGTAGTCCTCTCAAGGCGGAGGACGTGTAGTCCTCTCAACGGTGAGGGTAACTAGTACCCAAGGTGAGGGCGTGTAGCCCTCTCAAGGCGAGGACATGTAGTCCTCTGAAGGTGAGGGCGTGCAGCCCTCTGTTGGCGAGGACGTGTAGTCCTCTAAAAGTGATAGGTACAAGTACCCAAGGGTCCACCCTTATGAGAAAGCAAGAGATCGACTCATCGAGAGGGCCGGTCATCCCAAATCCACAAGATTTGGACATTAGATGTAGGAAATCTATGCAGTTAACATGATTTTTAGGGATGCAGATGCATGCAACCTTTGTCATGAAATTTGGTAAAAGCGGACTTCATATGAAACAATTGAATGTAATGGAAAGTTGTACAATGTTCATGACATTCTTTCCCTATTTTGTGATTTTGATTTTGATTGATTTTTTTTTTTTTTTTTTTTTTTTTTTGGAAAACATAGATTGACTGTCCTTTTGAAAGAGGTGATAATTCATGCGACCTTATCCTATCTTTTGCAAATCTCTCCGGGAACTCCCTCAAGTGTATGTTCTTTTTGATTTAGTCACTTGACCATTTTGGAGTGACGGGAATGGAGTCGTTTGATAATTAATCAATCTATTGAAATTCCAGGGCTTGTCTCCCCTTTTTTTCTTGTTTAAAAACATCGACGGGTGTGAACTTTTGATCGGCCCCTATGTTCACTTGAGGCTCATGCACGGTGCCCCTCATTGCCCCAGTGTAAGGCTTTGAGGTACCAATCGTTGCCTTTCGTCATGACCTTGTAGGAGGGAACCTATTGGGTGAGAACTTCTAATCTGCCCCTAGGTTCGCTTGAAGTTTTTGCATGGTGCCTTTCGTTGCCCCAGTGTAGGGCTTAGAGGTACCAATCGTTGTCTTGTTTTCACGACCTCGTAGTGAGGAAGAATGAAAGAAGCAGTTGATTCTTGCAAAAAAGAATTTTCCAAGGACGAGAAATAGTTGAAGGATCTTCAGTTGATGGATTAAGTCTAATGACTCCTATGTAGAAGCAAGATGTTTTGATGTTTTGATGATGCAAAGGATCAAGTGCTTCCAAGTTTTATTCAAGACAAGAATCCAAGAAAGTCAAGATATATGATCAAGTTTGATCTCTTAGAATCTTTAGGAAGAAGTTTCCAAATTGAAGAAGCAAAAGGTTTGACCAAAGAATTCTATCATTTCAATTGAGATTTGCTCTCTGGTAATCGATTACCATTAGTTGAAAATGTTTTAATTCAAATTTTTAAAACCTGTAATCGATTACATAAGTCTTGTAATTGATTACCAGAGGGGATTTTCAGAAAATAATTTCCAAGAGACATATCTATTCAAATGGCCATTCAAATGTTTTAAAGAGAGTTTTCATTGCCCAAACAGTTTTATCCTCTCGAAAGATCAAGAGTTTTTCTGAACTGAAATGTCTTATCCTCTCAAAAGATTCCTTGGTCAACCACTTGCTTATTCAATAAGGAATTTTTGATTGATCTTCATTTTACAATCTACCTCTTTACGAGAGACCTCTTCTTCTCTTCTTCTATTTCTGAAAAGGGATTAAGAGACCGTGGGTCTCTTGTTGTAGAGGATTCCTGAACACAAGGGAAGGGTTATCCCTGTGTGCATTGTTAATCCGAAAAGAGAGATTGATAGTTCAATTGGGGAATAGTCTTTGCATCTTAATTCAACCCCCCTTTTTCTTAAGGTAACTGAGGCCATTTGTCCAACATCCTATTCTTGATAACTCACTTCTCTCTAAAAAGACAAAATGAGGTCACATGAACGTCTATATTTTTACTTGAAAACACAGTCAATCAAATGCCTTTTTATTTTTTATTTTGAAACTTATTTGTTTTGAACTTTGCTCGTTGTTTTACGGTACCCCCACCAACGTGCAAGATGAGTAATCTCTGATTGAACGGTCTTGGAAGTCAACACTCAGGAGCGCAGGTTGCTTGAGCAAACAGACCAATGGCTTACACCCACATTCCGGTGAAAGTTGAATAAGCAAACATGTGTTCGTGAGAGGATGTTCATTTTATCTATATCATTTAACATTGTAACTGTGGTTTATGGCATAAACTTGAAAATCCTGATGAGTCATAACAACAGCTTCCAGAATTGCCCCATGTATGGTGTTGCTTGTTAATGTTAGGATTCAACAAGCGATTCTCCTCAAATTTCAGCCAGCCCGTATCAATTAGACTTCACACTTTATGCTTCGGGGTCATACAATGCTCAATGGAATGCCCCGGGGCTCCTCCATGATAAGCACACGTTGCGTTCGAGTCGTATCCTTAGAAAAATGGAGGTTGAGGAACCTTGGTTGGGGTTATGGCTACCTTTGAATTATCGAGTAGATATGGGATCAAGTTTAGCATATGACAACGGAATTTGGGGTGAACCCTACAGGCTTTTTGCTGCAAAATTCCTTTTTGTTGGTGTTTTTTTGTTTGTGCTAAAAGTGGTCTTCGTCATTGGAAGTGCGGTAGACAGACTTTGTGGTTGATTTAGGGATGGCCTTTGTGGATAACTGGGTGGTGGGTAAGGAGGAGGTTTGTTATTGGCTGAGTAATGACATTGTTGGGTTGGTGGGAAACTTGGCCGTATAGGAATGGCAGTCATAGCATGGGTTTCTCCCTCTTTCTCACCCTCTTCATTTGCCCCAGTTTTCTCAGTCGTCCTAGTAGGATGATCAAATTTGCCTCTTTTCGGATCCACTTCGATCTTTTTGCTGGCGAAGACCAAATCTGTAAAACTTGAAGGTGTGTAACCCACCATTTTTTCATAGTAGAACACCGGTCACGTGTCTACTATCATTGTGATAATCTCTTTCTCTATTTTGGGGGTGCTACTTGAGTCGCCAAGTCCCTCCACCTTTGGGCGTGTTCTTTGAAAGATCCGTCCCCCTTTTTGCAAATGTTCTGTAGTTGCATCCTATCCAGAACCATATCAAAATTGTACTAATACTGCCTAACAAAGGCAACCATTAGGTCCTTCCAAGAATGGACTCGGGAAGGTTCCAAGTTAGTGTACCAGGTAACAGCTACCCCAGTAAGACTTTCATGGAAGGAATGTATCAACAATTCCTCATCTTTTGCGTATTCCCCCATCTTCTGACAATACATCTTTAGATGGTTCTTGGGACAAGTAGTCCCCTTGTACTTGTCAAAGTCCAGCACCTTGAACTTGGGAGGGGTGATGATATTGGGTACTAGGAACAACTCTTTTAGGTTAGCAAAGGCATAATCTTCACCTCCTTCAATGGCCCTGAGCCTTTCCTTTAGATGATCCGCCTTTCCCTTTTCGGCCATAGCAGGAGGGGCTCTTCCCACCGCAAAATGCAATGGTTGTGGTTGTGGGCGAAACTGAGGGCCCTCCAAAGTGTTTTCAAAGGGTATACCACCAACTGCTTGCCCTTCAGTGGCATATCCGAGCCAAGGCTCGAAGTCAGCTAGATTGTGGTGGGGAATTTCATGTGTCTCCCCCATGGTTTGAGAGATATGTGCCTGATGAGGTTATTGGTTCTCAATGAGTATCGGAGTGGAGTTATTGAGATTTTCATTGAGAGTGTATGCCACATTGGGTGGTGTATAGTTGGGAGGCAAGCCATATGATGGGAAGGCGTGCTCGTTTTGAATTTGCACATCATGGGGTCATCCGTACTTCCCAAATCTTTGCCTACCATATTTGAGGTTGGATGATTCATTTGCTTGAGGCCAGATGGGAGCATCGGGTTCACCTTAGCGACAGCGCTAATAGCGGCAACTATAACCGCATTGGCTTCCATTATCTTCTTCATGCTCATCATGGCCTTCATCATTGTGGCCATTTGCTCTTTTATGGCCTCCATTTTCGGCCTTCATCTTCTCTTGCACCTCCTCTGCTTCACCCATTACTCTAGCTCTAGCACGAGTTTGGTAAGGGCGCCGTAAAGCGTGTCCTTTTCTTTTTGATAAGTTCATTTTATTTTATTTTTCAAGGAAAGAATGCAATGAGCAATGCAACCAATGAAAAGCATGGATGCATGCGAATGATGTACAGTCGAAGTATTGCGAATTTTTACGCAGGATATGGGGTTGAATCAATTTAGATTTTCAACATGGTCCATGACATCTTTGTCAAGGTGAAACTGGAAGTAACAAGGACATCAACAATCCTAAATATGTTTGGCAGTAGACGAAGCAGTGATGTGACTCGATTCATCTTTTGCCCCAATTTTGCAAGACAGTTACTTCCATATTTCAACTTGACTTGATGAACCTTTTTGTAAAAGCATGAGCTTGGTTCAACCCTATAATCCAAGGAATGGCAATTCTGATCGCCAATACTTCAACAACATCTCATAGGGATGAATGACTCGGGCATACTTTAAGCTTATGCATGGAAAATGTAATTATGAAATTGAGATGCCCGAAGAAACACCATTTCCTAGTTAACCATGCATTAGGTACCATGTTCAATTATTTTGTTTTGTTGTTGTGTGTTTTTTTTTAGAAATGGGTTTATGATCCCAACATGGTTGGCTCATGGTGCCTAACACATGCAACTAAGAATGTAGTGTGAAGTTTCACGCTTCCCCTTTTTTGTTTTTGTAGAGGAAAACAAAAGGATGAGCAAACATGAAAACAAATGGTATGCAATTTTGCAGATCAAAAAAGTTTGTTGAACGCATATGCACGATGATGCCATGACTCATGCAAAATGTGAGGCTGGAATATGATAACGGACAAATGCAGGAACGATATGTTCATTATGATGTTATGAAGAGATGCTTATGCGATGCATGATATGAATGCATTTTACGGACACGAGAGCCCGGAAAATTATCTCTTCTTACTTGCGCATTTGGGGGCGCAGCGCCCCATGTGTACAATTAAGAAGGTGATATGGACCTTCCGGCTTCCCGTGACAAAGGACGAGACCAACATACAATGCATGCTAGAGATAAAATGCGGGAGTGACTTGATTTGCACAAGCTTTTTGGAGTAGAAACATGGGACCAACTCATTTTATTTAAAAAGTTATAACTAGTCAAGATCTGAGCGACAATACAAACTTCCTAGCGGTTTCTAATCATATGGTCCATTAAGTCTATCATATGTTGACAATAGCTGAGAAGTCCGTGGATCTTCTTGGGGGCGGAGTAGGTGTCCGCCATTGCTTTGGCCTTGGCTAGCAATCGGGGAAGTTCTTGACTCCTGTTCAAAGTAAGAGCAAATCGGTCCATCCTCATTGTTGCCTCTTGGTGCAACGAATCAATTACCCTTTCCCTTGCTTCGCTTTCTGCTGATATCTTGGCGTACTCATCCTCTAGCCTTTGCTCATGAGTCGCCGCTAGATTTAGCTTCTCTTTGCACTCATCGATGACGGCCCACATATTCCCTTCAGTCTCGCTTAACTGTTGGGACAAATTTCTTTTCGACCTAAGGTAAGCCTTTAGCTCGTCCTTCAAGATCATGCCTTTGACCCGTGATGATTCCTTTCACCTCTTCGGAGCTTGAGCTTACTATTGCTGCCCTATAAAGCCCCTCAAAACTTTGCTGGCACGTGCTCTTCCTTTCGGGCCTTCTTCGTTTCTCGTTCCAAGGCTTCAGCGGTGGCCATATTGACGTCCCTTAGTTCATCATACTCTTTTCAGACTTTGATGGCTATGGACTTGAACTTCTCTTCGACTACTCGGGCTCTTTCAAGCTCTGCCTTTAGGGCTTGTACCTCATCACTTTCTTCCGAAGCTTTAACCTCATCGTCCCTCACAGTCTTTAGATTTGGGAGCCAATCCAATCCTTGTGTTCGGACTCTCAGCCACTTATGATAGCCGCCGATGATCCCATTACTGCTTCCCCTAAGCTCTCTGTCCTTTCTTCACGCTGCATCCCATGCCTTGCGAACTCCTTGGAGTACCCTCGCGTTGTGGTCACTGAAACCCCGTGCGATGAAAGGCGTGATGCTTTCATCTGATGGCACTCCTCTCATGGGACATCCTTCGCATGAAGATAGAATCCTGATTCTTCCTTCCTTCTAGCGAGGGAACCATTTAACAGACGCCCCTCCATGCTAGCCAAGAGTTGGTGCACAACAAACAATTCTTGCGCCGCTCTTTTCACATCCCTGGTCGAACGTGTCATACATGGCCAAAATGGCGACGACTAGGCTTTCCTTGCCATGATGAAAGGCGAGGAAAGCGTCAATCGCTGCTAGGTCCACTAACCCTTCCATATTCGGAAAGAGGACAACTCCAAAGATCAAAAGCGCCAAGATGTCAATAAAAGAAAGCCCATTCGCCTTGATTTGCCAAGGCCTTTGCCCTTTCCTCCAAACACTTCCTTGGTACTCCGACTACCCCATTCCTGTTTTGCTTTACCCGGTCCAACTCTTGTGCTGAGATTTTCACCACCTTGGCAACTCTTGTCGTGGAGGGATAGAACCCAGAGAAAAGATATGGCTTCCTTCCTCCCACTGGGCATCCCAGGATTTCTTCAAACTCTTTCACAGTCGGCACTAGCTGGAAGTCCTCAAATGTGAAGCACCTTAGGGGCTGGTCATAATACTGGGAAAGGGATGCAATCGGTTCCATGGAGACTTCTACCCTAGCTAGGTCCCAAATCTTACCATAGGCTTTGTGGAAGGCTTGCCGTTGAAGTTGACCCATTAATTGCCCTAACTTTCGTAAACTGGTGACCTCTAAGCTCTTGATTTTGACTTGATAGAACCTCTTTTTAAGCGAAGGCTTTTGACATGATCCCATGTTTTACTAAAGTGAAATAAAATCTAGTGCGAAACAAAACTCCTACATCTATCATGGGTGGAATGGATGAATGCATGAAGAAATGCATATGACACAGATGCAATTTACGAATACGGGAACCCGAGAAATTGTTTCCTTCTTGGATACAACGTTTGGGCAGCATGGCACCCAACGTATGTTTTTTAAGAAGGCGACACGGACCCTCCGTCGGTTTGCTAAAGTGAGGGGATCAAAGACGAAACCCACGCATGATGCATATGCGAAAGGCACAACACAGGGATGTACATAGTACGACAATATTCACAAACAAATATAAGCAAAAGGGTATATGATACTTATGCATGGCAGTGTGAAAAATGGCACGCAGCGTGTTTGCTCCGTGCCCCTATTTAAGGGACCTATAAGGGAGAGAGCTAACTAGGCTTTTAGTGATAACCCCCAAGGTAGTCATATCTCTCTTGATGGTTTCTAGAGGTATCATCCCCTTCGAAGAACATACTGCAGCAGTAGGGACTACTAGCAACAATATGTTTTCAAAGAGAAAAACTCTAGATGAGGGTTCACTGTAATCAAGCAAGTCGGAGACCTAGCATGATCACGGATTCACCTCCACTCCTTATGTTCCCACGAACCCGGGTATAGGGCCCTTTTTCAACTCACCGTGTGTGCAAATAGTGTTAGTGTTTGTGTGCATCAAATGAATAAATATTTACCTCATGCATACAAAAAAAATGCACTAAAAGCATCAAAGAGTTATATATACAAGAACATAATAAGGGGAAGCCAACAAAGGAGTAAGTCATGGCAAAATTTGCACAAGATTAAATGGCCTAACTCTCTAAAAAAAGTCCCCAGTGGAGTCGCCAACTGTCGCAACCTACCCTTCGGCGGGAGGGCGACGCATGACTCGCGGGATGCGTGTTCCACGAAAGGAATACGCGCGGAGTCGCCACCAACGTTTATTTGAGGAAAACGTCGGAAAAACCGGAAAAGACGCGATCTACGAACTTTTAAGTGAAAGGTTCGGGAGTTGTATTTACGCACGGGGAAGGTATTAGCACCCCACACGTCCGTCCCAAGGGACGACAGCCTTTAATCGAATGTGCAAACATGACTTTGATTTTTTATGTTCCCTTTTTATGTCTCTATATCCTTTATACCCTTTTTATATTTTCTCTTTTTGTGGTCGACAAGGGTGTTTCCCTTTGCTCCTACGTATTCCTCAATTTGGGATGAGAAAATCAGACCTACGTAGTTCTTTTGGAACAAAGTGTTTGGTTAAGTTGTTTTTGTCTTTTTTGCAAAATATGTTTTTATTGAACAAAAGGTCATTTAAGGTGTTGAACCATTAAACGGTCTTTTGATTTTGAAAGGGGAGAAACGTTAAGGCGTTGGACCATTAACGATCTCTTGTTTTTGAAAGGAGAGAAACGTTAAGGCATTTGGACCATTAACGATCTCTTGGGGTGGTCGACAAAAGCGGGGCTTTTGCTCCTACGTATCCTCAATTGCGATGAGGAAATCAGACCTACGTAGTTCTTGCAAAAGCGGTAAAGTTACATGTTGATTTTATGCTTTTGAACGGTCCATGTTAACCGATAAAAGCAAAGAGGACCGTTTAAGGCGTTGGACCTTAAAACGGTTTTTAGTGATTTTCGGACAAAACTTGATTTGTGAGTCTATTTTAGTCTTAGTTTCACTTTGGTTATTAATCAATTCATTCAAGGAAACTTCCAAAGAAAAAACGTCCGATTGATTTTTTTGTTTTATTTTATTCAAAGATATTTTGTTTATTTTATTATTATTTTTCAAGATATTTTGATTATTTTATTATTATTTTACTTTTTTTGTTTAACCGAGGTTATAGCGTGAACGATCGGTTAGATTTCATTTTAAAAGTGATTAAATGAGATTACAACACAAATGATCGGTTGAAATTCATTTTATCATTATTTAGATGAGAAAACGGCTTAAATAAACGGTAAAAGCGCGTTAAAGACGGAAGAAAAGAAATCGAAAATGAACGAAATAAAGAGGAAAGCTTAAAAAAACAAGAAATGAATTAAAAGTCTCGGATTCGAAAACTTACCCGTTGAAGAACGAAGAACGGATGAAGAACGATGAAGAACGGACGAAAACCTTCACGGATTTGCTTACGGAAACATCTCGGAAGCGTTACGGAAGCACCTCGGCTTGGATTTTCTTCACGGAAACAATTTTTTTCACCCAAAACAGCTGAAATACATAGCCAGGGGGCTCAGGGATCCTTAGAACAGCCCCCTTCAGCCTTTTTATAGGAAAAAGGGGGAGGAGGTTGCCGCCCAGCTCGCCCAGGCGACCTTAGCTCGCCCAGGCGAGCTGGGTTGCTTCCTCCAGAAGCAACCCAGCTTCAAAAAACGTTCTGGAAGGCCCAATTCAAAATTTCAAAATTGCTATTTGCACCCCCCAATTTTGATAAGTTCACCCCCCCTCTTTCGTAATTTATGGAAAAGTTACGGAAGCCTTAAGGAAGCATATAGGAATTGATTTTCTTCTTTTTTTCTCTTCCGTCTCACCCGTATTAAGTTAATTATGCTTATTTAGAGTTATGGGAATTTTACGGAAGCATTACGGGTGTCCCGGAAGCCCCGGAAGCCCCGGAATCCCATTTTTCAACAAAACGGGGGGTGTGGTGGCCATCTAGCTCGCCCAGGCGAGCTCAGCTCGCCCAGGCGAGCTCAGCTCGCCCAGGCGAGCTAGGTTACTTCAACCTTAAGCAAGAAATTGCCCAGAAACCTCTAGAAGGGCCCAGATTCGAAAATTACTGTTTGCACCCCCCATTTTACTAAATACACCCCCCTTTGGCTTTTTTTGGTGATTCTTTTTTCGTAAAGTTACGGAAACTTACGAATTTCGTAACGATACTTGTTTTCTTTCCGTAATGTTACGGAACCTTGCGGATTACATAATCATCCCCTTTTTGACTTACGGAATGTTACGGAACCTCACTTAATTATGCAACGATGCTTCCATTTGATTTCCGGTGTGTCACGGAAACTTACGGATTGTGCATCAATATTTTTTTTGGTTTTTCGGCATGTCCTGGAATTTCACAAATTGCCTAATGATGGATGCCAAGCACCTCACAAGGACCAAAGAAAGGTCGCATGTCATCAAGCAAAGGTCCCCGGACGAAATTAGGGTATGACAGACTTCCTTTTTGAAATAAAATGAGTTGGTCCCATGTTTCTACTCCAAAAAGCTTGTGCAAATCAAATCACTCCTACATTTCATCTCTAGCATGCATTTTCTTTCTTTACCCACTCCTCACGTTTGGTTTTTTTAGGGAAAAACACAATAACTAAACGCGCCGCAAGGGATCCCTATCGCACCAGATCCAAATCTAGAACGATGGGTGATCAAGAGGAGACGCAGGAACAGATGAAAGCCGACATGTCAGCTCTGAAAGAACAAATGGCCTCCATGATGGAGGCCATGTTAAGTATGAAGCAGCTCATAGAGAAGAACGCGGCCACCGCCGCCGCTGCCAGTTCGGCTGCCGAAGCAGACCCGACTCTCTTGGCAACTACGCACCATCCTCCCTCAAACATAGTAGGACGGGGAAGGGACACACTGGGGCACGATGGCAGCCCTCACCTGGGATACAACCGAGCGGCTTACCCTTATGGATTGCCGCCCAACTATTCACCACCCGTCTTGCAAGAAGATGCGGGCCACATTGCTTCTCCCGTCCATGAAAGAGAGCCTCCTCAGCAGCCCGACGAAGTCCACAAAGACCCTCAAGATTATGCTCGGAGGGATGTCGAGTTCTATCCCCCGATCCCCGAAGGGCCGGCACCAGGCACGTTGCCTCAACCCAACATCGCAGTACCACCAATAGTTCTGTCCACGGAAGGGCCGCCCCCAGCAACTGAAGAAAGGAGGAAGCTCGATCTCCTTGAGGAAAGATTGAGGGCCGTAGAAGGATTTGGGGACTATCCGTTCGCAGACATGACGGATCTTTGCTTAGTACCCGATGTTGTTATTCCCTCGAAGTTCAAAGTGCCGGACTTCGACAAGTATAAAGGGACGACTTGTCCCAAAAACCATCTCAAAATGTACTGCCGTAAGATGGGCGCCCACTCTAAAGATGAAAAGCTGTTGATACACTTCTTTCAGGATAGCTTGGCCGGAGCTGCGGTAGTGTGGTACACTAATTTGGAAGCTTCCCGTATCCGTACTTGGAAGGATCTGATTACCGCCTTCCTAAGGCAGTATCAGTACAATTCTGATATGGCTCCTGACCGTACTCAACTGCAGAATATGTTCAAAAAAGAGGGTGAAACCTTTAAAGAATATGCGCAGCGATGGAGGGATTTGGCGGCACAAGTAGCTCCTCCCATGGTTGAGAGAGAGATGATCACCATGATGGTGGACACTCTGCCAGTGTTCTACTATGAGAAGCTAGTAGGTTACATGCCGTCCAGCTTTGCGGATCTGGTGTTTGCCGGGGAAAGAATCGAGGTTGGATTGAAAAGAGGAAAGTTTGATTACGTTTCCTCCACAAACGCGAATGCCAAAAGAATCGGGGCAACAAGGGCAAAAAGGAAGGAAGGAGATGCCCATGCCGTCTCTTCAACACCTGCGTGGGTCAAAACCCAGCAAACACCTCATGGTACCCATCAGTACGCGCAACATCACCCAAGCTTCTCAGCTCATACTGGGAATACCTCTAGTTCAACACCCGTGCAACCTAAGGCACCCACCCAGAGGGAAGCTCCCCAAGTTCCAACTCCGAACACGACTCGACCGGCCGGTAATTCCAACACGACAAGGAACTTCCCTCCGAGGCCTTTTCCAGAATTCACCCCACTCCCAATGACGTACGAAGATCTTCTGCCATCCCTCATCGCCAATCATTTGGCCGTGGTAACTCCCGGAAGGGTCCTCGAACCCCCTTTCCCGAAGTGGTATGACCCTAACGCAACTTGCAAGTACCATGGGGGTGTCCCGGGGCATTCCGTCGAAAAATGCTTGGCCCTTAAATACAAGGTCCAACATTTAATGGATGCTGGATGGCTGACTTTCCAAGAGGATCGGCCCAATGTGAGAACCAACCCGCTCGCCAATCATGGAGGGGGAGCAGTTAATGCAGTTGAATCCGATAGGCCGCACAGGTCTAAACCTTTAAGGGATGTGGCAACCCCTAGGAGGTTTATCTTTGAGGCCCTACAAAAGGGAGGTGTGATTCCCCACAGTGGGTGTAAGGAGGATTCCTGTCTGCTACATTCCGGCGAGATGCATGACATGGAGACGTGTTTGGAAGTAGAGGAATTGTTACAGCGGATGATAGATCAAGGTCGACTGGAAGTCGGCATTGAAGGAAAAGAAGAGCAGCATATATGCATGCAATCTACGGAGGGGAGCGGTGTTGCGAAGCCCAAACCCTTGGTGATATACTTCACTAAAAGCGCAGCTTCGCAAAAGCCCGGACACCCCTTAATGGCCAAACCTGTTCCTTTCCCGTACCAAAATAGTCACGCGGTCCCGTGGAGATATACACCTCCGGGGAAGAAGGAAGAAGAAGTCACTGACGTCAGCTCGCTGTCAGCTAAAGTAACAAATATCACGGGACTGAGTGGTGTGACCCGTAGTGGTCGTGTGTTCGCACCTCCGGACCTACCAGTCCAACCCGCCGACGTCAAGGGAAAAGGAAAAGTGGTGGAGGAACAAGATGGCGAAGCACCCCACGCTTCGAATAAAGATATTCCAGCAAAGGGGCCCCCGGAGAAAAAGGATGGTAGAAAGGAGGTGTCGCTAGAGGAAGCCAGCGAGTTCCTTCGGATAATTCAGCAGAGCGAATTCAAGGTTATCGAACAACTCAACAAAACCCCGGCTAGGGTCTCGCTGTTGGAGTTACTTATGAGCTCCGAGCCTCATCGGGCTCTACTAGTAAAAGTGCTGAACGAGGCTCACGTGGCCCAAGATATCTCGGTAGAAGGTTTCGGAGGGCTGGTCAACAATATCACTGCCAACAACTATCTTGCCTTCGCCGAAGAAGAAATCCCCGCCGAGGGGAGAGGGCATAATAAGGCTTTACACGTATCAGTCAGGTGTATGGACCATATCGTAGCCAAGGTGCTCATCGATAATGGTTCCAGTTTAAACGTGATGCCTAAGAGAGCACTTTGGAGAAGTTACCATTCAATGCTTCCCACTTAAAACCAAGTTCAATGGTGGTTCGGGCCTTCGACGGCACTCGCCGAGAGGTTAGGGGAGAGATCGATCTCCCAGTACAAATAGGCCTTCACACCTGTCAAGTCACCTTCCAAATAATGGATATTAACCCCCCCTACAGCTGCCTGTTGGGGCGCCCGTGGATCCACTCAGTGGGAGTCGTGCCTTCTACACTCCACCAAAAGCTGAAATTCGTAGTGGAGGGGCACTTGGTCATCGTGTCAGGCGAGGAAGATATCTTGGTAAGCTGCCCATCCTCCATGCCTTATGTGGAAGCCGCAGAAGAATCGTTAGAAACTGCTTTCCAGTCTTTTGAGGTGGTCAGCATTTCCTCCGTGGACTCCCTCTTTGGGCAGCCTTGTCTGTCCGATGCAGCGGTAATGATGGCCCGAGTTATGTTGGGGAACGGTTATGAACCCGGGATGGGTTTAGGAAAAAACAACGGCGGCATAACTAGCCTGATAAATACCCAAGGAAATCGTGGGAAGTATGGTTTAGGCTATAAGCCCACTCAGGCGGACATGAAAAGAAGCATCGCGGGAAGGAAGAACAATGGTCAAAGTTCGCGTTGGAGACAAGAAGGTGAAGGAAGCCCGCCCTGCCACATAAGTAGAAGCTTTATAAGCGCGGGTTCGGGAAACAAAGGTCAAGCGTTCGCGATATGCGAAGATGATATTCCGAGTACTTTGGATTTGGTACGACCATGCCCTCCTGATTTCCAGCTGGGAAATTGGCAAGTGGAGGAACGCCCCGGCATTTACGCAACAAGCATAATGTAAACCTTTACGGTTTTAAAAGCTCTATAGTTGGGCCTAGGCTTTAGAGTTTTTCCTTTTGTTAAGGCTTTGTGTCTTTTGTTTTTGAATTTATAATACAAGGATCTTTCTTCATCTGTTCCTGGTCTCTACCCATTCTCATTCATTTGCATGTTTACTTCTTTTTCTGAAACGGCAGATCCGATGACGAGTCCCCCGAAGGTACTAATACCTGGGACCCGTCTATCGACTTCGAGCAAGAAATGAATCAAACGGAAGATGAAGGAAATGAGGATGTGGGACTTCCCCCAGAACTAGAAAGAATGGTCGCCCATGAGGACCAAGAAATGGGGCCTCATCAAGAAGAAACAGAGCTAGTAGACTTAGGAATTAGCAGTGGAAAGAGGGAAGTAAAGATAGGTACAGGTATTACCGCACCTATCCGTGAAGAATTAATAATCCTGCTAAAAGACTACCAAGACATCTTTGCTTGGTCATACCAAGATATGCCCGGTTTGAGTTCTGACATTGTACAGCACCGATTACCTCTAAATCCCGAGTGTTCCCCAGTAAAACAGAAACTGAGGAGGATGAAGCCCGAAACATCCTTGAAGATAAAAGAAGAAGTGAAGAAGCAATTTGACGCTGGATTTCTGGCCGTCGCTCGGTATCCAGAATGGGTTGCCAACATCGTACCAGTTCCTAAAAAAGATGGGAAAGTACGAATGTGTGTAGATTATCGGGACCTGAATCGGGCCAGTCCCAAGGAAAATTTTCCTTTACCACACATCGATATCCTCGTAGATAACACGGCCAATTTCGCTTTATTTTCCTTCATGGACGGTTTCTCGGGTTACAATCAGATAAAGATGGCGCCCGAGGATATGGAAAAGACTACTTTCGTCACCCTGTGGGGAACGTTCTGTTACAAGGTGATGTCCTTTGGACTCAAGAATGCCGGGGCAACTTATCAACGGGCCATGGTAGCTTTGTTCCATGATATGATGCATCAAGAGATCGAGGTCTACGTGGACGACATAATTGCTAAATCTAAATCCGAGGAAGAACACCTTGTCAACCTGCGGAAATTGTTCGAAAGGCTTAAGAAATATCAATTAAGGTTGAACCCCGCTAAGTGTACCTTTGGGGTCAAATCAGGGAAATTGCTTGGTTTCATTGTAAGCCAGAAAGGGATAGAGGTAGACCCCGAAAAAGTGAAGGCTATCCTTGAGATGCCAGAACCCCGTACAGAGAGGCAAGTCCGAGGTTTCCTGGGGCGCTTGAATTATATTGCCAGATTCATATCGCAGCTCACCGCCATTTGTGAGCCGTTGTTTAAACTCTTGCGCAAAAACCAAACTGATTGGTGGAATGAGGATTGCCAAGAGGCTTTTGGAAGGATCAAAAAGTGCCTAATGAATCCTCCCGTGCTTATGCCACCAGTACCTGGAAGGCCTCTCATTTTGTACATGACAATCTTGGACGAGTCAATGGGGTGTATGCTGGGGCAACATGACGAATCCGGGAAGAAAGAGCGCGCTGTTTACTACCTAAGTAAGAAGTTCACGACCTGTGAGATGAATTACTCCTTGCTCGAAAGAACGTGTTGTGCTTTAGTATGGGCATCCCATCGCCTAAGGCAGTACATGCTGAGCCATACTACCTGGTTGATATCCAAAATGGACCCGGTTAAGTACATCTTTGAAAAGCCAGCTCTCACAGGACGAATCGCCCGGTGGCAAGTCTTGCTATCTGAGTTTGATATAGTCTATGTCACCCAAAAGGCGATAAAAGGAAGCGCTTTGGCAGATTATTTGGCTCAACAGCCTCTTAACGACTACCAGCCCATGCATCCGGAATTCCCGGATGAGGACATCATGGCCTTGTTCGAGGAAAAGTTGGACGAAGATCGGGACAAATGGACTGTATGGTTTGATGGAGCGTCAAACATTCTAGGTCATGGCGTTGGGCAGTGTTGGTCTCTCCGGACAATCAATGTGTACCTTTCACAGCCAGGCTAGGATTCGACTGCACCAACAACATGGCCGAATATGAAGCATGTGCCCTAGCCGTCCAGGCAGCAATTGACTCCAATGTCAAACTACTCAAGGTGTACGGCGACTCAGCGTTGGTAATCCATCAGCTGAGAGGGGAATGGGAAACTAGAGATCCCAAGCTGATACCCTACAAAGCCTATATCAAGGAATTGGCTAAGACTTTCGATGAGATCTCCTTCCATCATGTTCCCCGCGAGGAAAATCAAATGGCGGATGCACTTGCTACGTTGGCGTCTATGTTCCAGCTAACACCGCACGGGGATCTACCCTACATTGAATTTTGGTGTCGTGGCAAACCCGCACATTGTTGCCAAGTGGAAGAGGAACGGGACGGAAAGCCTTGGTATTACGACATCAAGCGATATGTCGTAAGCAAAGAATACTCGCCAGAGATTGCCGACAACGATAAAAGGACATTGAGGAGGTTGGCAGCC